>NW_026000254.1:707870-761856 GCF_001458135.2 Marmota marmota marmota
ACCAAAAAAAAAAAAAAAATCATCTTTGTTTTGCTAGCTATTTTGAAATATACAATAAATCATTGTCTATAATCACCCTACTGATCAATACAAAGTCAGAACTTATTCCTTCTAACTTTAACTTTGTAACTGTTGACCAACCTCTCCCCATTTACTCCTCCCCTTCTTACTCTCTGAAGCCTCTGGTAATCACTATTTTACTCTCTACTGCCATGTGATCACCTCTTTAGATTCCATAAGTGAGTGAGATCATGCAATTATTGTCTTTCTGTGCCTGGCTTATTTCACTTAAAATGATGTTCTTGATTCCAACCATGTTGCCACAAAAAACAGGATTTCATTCATTTTTTAATGCAGAATATTTCATTGTGTTACATACCACATTTTGTTTATCCAATTATCCATAGCCAAACATTTTGGTTTATTCCATATCTTGGCTATCATGAATAGTGCTGAAATAAGCATGGGAATTCACATATGGATTTCATTTCTTTGGCATATATACCCACTAGTGGAATTGCTAGATCATATGGTTGTTGTGTTTTTAATTTTTGAGGAAATTTCATGCTATTTTCCATAATGGGTGTGCTAAGTTACATTTCCACCAACAGTGTATGAGAGTTCCCTTTTCTTCCCATCTTCACCAGGATTTGTTACTTTTGCATTTTTTTTATTGGCACGTAGTAATTATGTGAACAGTAATAGCCTTTCTAACTGGGATGAAGTGATGTCTAATTTGGGTTTTGATAGCACTTTTACAAACTTGTTTGCCATTTGTATATCTTCTTTTGAGAAATGTCATTTATCACATTTGCTCGTTTTCCAGTCACATTATTATTATTACTATTATTATCATAACTTTTGATATTAAGTTGTTTGGTTTCTTTATATATTTTGGATACTAATTCCTTGTCAGATGAAGAGTTTGAATTTTAAGCAACTTTTTCTGTTGCCATAACCAAAAGACTTGACAAGAACAATGTAGAGGAAGAAGTTTATTTGGCACTTGTGGTTTCAGAGGTCCTGGTCCATAGAAAAGTGACTCCAGTGCTCTAGACCTGAGGTGAGGCAGAATACCATGACAGAAGGGTGTGGAAGAGGAAAGGAGCTCAGGACATGGCAATCAGGAAGAAGAGAAAAAGAGAGCTCCACTCACCAGGGACAAAATATAAATCCCAAAGCACACACCCAGTGACCTATCTCCACCAGCTACACCCTACCTGCCTTCAGTTACCACCCAGTTAATCCTTATTAGGATATTCATCCACTTATTGAGTTAAAACTCTCATTATCTAATTATTTCACCTCTGACCCTTTCATTGTCTCTCACATGAGATTCTGGGGTCACCTCATATTTAAACCACAACAATTTGCAAGTGTTTTTTCCCATTCTGTCCTGATTTTTCCTCATGGCATTTAATTAAGAAGAGCAATTGTTTTCTAATGTCCTTAGTCTTTGATTTCTTTATGTTCTTCTTCAAATAAAGTTAATTCCTTTGGGGAGAGCTTTAGAACTCATTTTCTTATGAATTGACCTTCCCCTTAGGAAAAAAAATCTCCAAGCCACTACTCTGGGTACACAGCAGGACAGAATGCTTGTCTTCTCCGCTTGCCTCTCCCAGTGTGAAACTTCTGCCCCATGAGTGGACTTTTATGCCTGGAAGATATGTCTACTCTATAACTTGAAGAAGAGAGCCCCCTTGCCTTTTGACTACATGTTCCTCTTCAACTCAGAATTGGAAGGGATGAAAAATGTTGCTAGCCTGTCTCTCCAGGTGAGATATGGTAATATTTTGTTACATATGGCAATTTTTGATGGTCACAACCATCCCCCCACTCTCTGACTAGTAAATCTTGAGTCCGGGAGAAGGAGGAGGGAGAGGGTTATAGCTTAAAAAATACAGACTCTCACTGTTCCTACCTTCTCTTAGTAGATTTTCTTGAATAAAGGCATCTTCATTTAATGCTTATACAATTGAAGAAGGACAATTTCTGGAGATTTTAAATAATCTTTTCATCAGGTTTGCTTATATGCTGGAAAGTGGTCCATGGAGTTCCTCACCCTACTGTCATAAAAATGGACTCTAAAACTTCCAATCTTTCTTTCTTTCTTTCTTTCTTTCTTTCTTTCTTTCTTTCTTTCTTTCTTTCTTTCTTTCTTGTACTAGTCTGACATATAGTGTGGAGCTGGGTCAGTTCTTTGTCTCTAGAATTCAAAGAAAGAGATTTATGAATGGCAGTGGGTGAAAGCAAAGTATAAGAATTTATTAAAGCAAAGAAAAACAAAGCTCTCATGACTGGGAGGGGACCAGAGAGAGTTACCAGTGAATAGCTATTGTCTAAAAGTTTATATGAATCTATACGTTTAAGGAAGTCAGCCCCTGCCCAATCCTGGGTAAGGCATTCAGTGTCCATGAAATATTCATGCAACCTTTAGTGTAATCAAAGTATTGATAAGGCATTTTCCTTCTTTGGAGAGACTCCAAGTCTCTCTCTTATGTCTTGAATTCCTATGGACTCTAGGTCACGTAGGTCCTGATTTTTTAAAAAAATATATATTTTGTAAGTTTCCCAGCAAAAACTTGCAGCTGCTGTTTATGCTCTGCTGCCCAGGAACTTGCCCAGGAACCCATTTTCCTATCTGCCTTTCTTTATCTCTTCCTTTGTATTTCTCCTGAACTCACTAGGGATTGAATCCAGGGGCACTCTATCACTGAGCTACTTCCCAAGCCTGGTTTTTATTTTTTAATTATGAAATGGTCTCACTTAGTTGCCAAGGCTGGCCTTGAACTTGTGATCCTCCTGCCTCAGCCTCCAGAGTAGCTGGGATAACAGGTGTGGACCACCATGGCCAGCTTACTGGTGTTTTTTAAATATATAATTTCTTTTGCATTATCTCTATTATTTTCCATATTTTATTGATGCATTATAATTATACATATGGTGTGATTTATTGTTACATATTTGTACATGCACATGATATAACAATATAATTTAGCCAATATTATTCCCCAGTATTTCCCCTTTCTTCCCCTCCCCCATTTCACTTTCCTCTACTGGTCTCCTTTCAATTTTCATCAAATTTTCCCCTAACCTTTCTTTCCCTTTTTTCCTCTATAGCTTCCACATATGAGAGAAAACATACAATTCTTGGTTTTCTGAGTTTGGATGATTTTGCTTAACATAATGCTCTCAAGTTCCATCCATTTTCCTGCAAATGGCATAATTTCATTCTCCATTGTGTGTGTGTGTGTGTATGTGTGTGTGTGTGTGTGTGTGTATATATATATATATATATACATCACATTTTCTTTATTCATTCATCTGTTGATGGATACCTAGTGTAGTTCCATAAGTTGGCTACTGGGAATTGTGTTGCTATAAACATGGATATGCATGTATCATTAAGAGTATGCTGAATTTAATTCTTTAGGATAAATACCAAGGAGCGGTATAGCTGGGTCTTAAGGCAGGTCCATTCCTACTCTTTTGAGGAAACTCCAAACTGATTTCTACAGTGGTTATACAAATTTACAGTTCTACCAACAGTGTGAAAGTGTTCCTTTTTCTCCACATCCTTTCTAGCATTTATTATTGTTTGTATTCTTGATGACTGCCATCCTGACAGGTGTGACAGGAAATCTCAGTACAGTTTTGATTTGCATTGCCCTAATTGCTAATGATGTTGAACATTTTCACATATTTGTTGGTCATCTGTGTTTCTTCTTTTGAATGATGTCTGTTTAGTTCATTTTTGGCAGTTTTTTAAATAATTCAAGATAAATGAACATATTTAAAGGCTGAGTCGGGAGAAAGGGAGTAGCTAAAGATATAGGAGTGAGAGAGGTAACTGATATATCAAGGTTCCTAATGATGTATCAGGGAATAGGGAACAGAACACTGATGGAAGGATTAGTCAACAGGAAAAAAGGGCACCTCTTACACTGTGTCTAAAGGGAAGAGTGATAATAGGACAATTAGAGATGCTCATGAATTTGTAGGTGGTTTACCACAAGGAGTTGAAGACATTGCTGTCTGTTGTCTTTCTATTTTCAGTGCACTAGGAGATGAGGAGATGGTGAGGTGTAGGTATGAGAGGGTTAAGAATGAGGATTTGGCAAGACTGCTGTGGAGACTTGGGCTAGAATTTCTTATTTCCTCTGCTTCTAAAGTGAGATGCTCAGAATAAACCTTTGAATAAACCTTTTGCTGTCCCATGAAATCACAGATGAATTTATGCTCCAGGATAGGTCCTGAGCTGGTCACAAGATCAATTTCCCTGGAATTTTAGTCCAAGGTAAGTGTGCACTTAGACATGTCTGTGAGCCTCCTTTTATCCAGAAAATGATAATTCGGGAATTCTGCTACCCTACCTCTCTGTACTATACAGCTGTCAGGAAGCTGAGGGACAAACTGAGCCCCCATACTCTCTGAGGCACCTGCTCACATACATTCCCTGGGCTTCCTTCCTTTCAGAGCTCTTTGTTCTCTTTTATCCCCACAGGATTGGTTCTATCCTCTGTTTTAGCCTTTAAGGGGAAGGGGGAGGGAGCTGCCATTTATAGCTTAGGGTTTAAGAGTGTAGGCTGCAACATTCAGATGGCCCTTGGGCCCAGGTCTCTCCTGCTGCCCTGTGTCCCTGGACTTTTAATCCACTCTCTGTAAGCGTAGGTCTTCTTATCTCTAGCACAGAGATCATAATTGCCCTGATTCGTAGACAGTGTTTATGAGAATTAAATAATAGCATTTATGTAAAGCATTTTGATCTTCATGAGTGCTAAATAAATTCTGTTTACAATTCTCGTCAAATTTTTATCACTGTGCACCAAATAATTTGGAAGGAATGATTTTCTCACATTCTCACCAATGATCCTGGACCTTTGCTATGGTTTGGATGTGCTTGGAATACTATTCAAGGGTCTATTGTGATTGAAGGCTTAGTTCCAAGGGTGGTAATATTGAGAGGTGGTGGAACCCTCAGGAGCTGGAGGTTAGTAAAATCCTTAGCTCACTGGGCATATGCCCTGAAAAGGGTTAATGAGAGGCCAATCTCTCTCTCTCTCTCTCTCTCTCCCTCTCTCTTTCTCTCTTTCTCTCTCTCTCTCTCTCTCTTTCTCTCTCCCTCTCCCCCCCCAATTCCTGGTGCCACGTCCTGATCCACTTTTCCCCCCATACCTTTCCACCATGTTCTGCCTTACCTCAGGCCCTGAGGAATGGAGTCAGCCATAACTGGATTGAGACCTCTGAAAGTGTGAGCCCCCAAAATGAACATTTCCTCCTCTAATTGTTCTTGTTAGGTCTTTGGGTCACAGCAGTGAAAAAGCTGACTAAAACAGGCTTGAAGAACCTGGAGTACTAAAAGGGAGAAAAAATAAATAAAATAAAATAAAATGGAAAAAAAGAGTTAAATCACTTTTTTTCTTTTCTAAAAATGAATTTAAAGAATAGATTATCTACTATATGAGAAAAGAACATTCAACATTCCTATACACGATAATCTTACAACTAAGGAATAGTTCCATGTTACAGGTAAGTAAATGCTCTGTTTGGATATAATTTGAGTTTGTCCCCCAAGGGTCCATATGTGATGTTAAAAGATTATGAGAGCTTTAAGACGTGGGACATAGTAGGAGATCATTAGGTCATTGGGGGTGCCACCTTCAGAAGAAATTAAGGTACTGTTTTCATGGGACCTTGGTGGATTCTCATGAGAAGGTTATAAAAAAGCATGCTTGACTCTTTCCATTCTGTCTGGCTTCCTGTCTCACCATGTGATCTCTCCCTTTTCGCCTGTACTCCCAACATGATGGCATTTTCTTCTGAGACCTTCTCCAGAGCTGGCCTCCTACTATTTCATTTTTGAGTCTCCAAAACTTGAGCTAAATAAGCCCCTTTTCTTTACAAGTTACCCAGCCTTATGTATTTCATTGCAGTGATAGAAAATGGTCTAATATAGTATACTAAAATCCAGAAGAAACTTGTATAAGGCCACCAAATGAGCAATGGAAGAACCAGGGTTTAAACCCAGACCTATTACTTGGAGTCACACACACTAGCTTCTGTGGCTCTTGTCCTAGAGCTCATATTTGTAGACCAAACTTGACTAAAATGAAGACAATTTACATGACAGAGGTACCAAAGGAAAAACTGTGCATGCCTAGCTATTTATGGACTAAGCTGATGGTGAGGAGGAGAGTGTTATTGCTGGTCACCACCATCATCTACATGATGATCTCTGAAATGTCCACATCCAAGCCACCTTGACAGGCATAGACCCACTGCTCAGTCAGGCTGGACCTGTGGAGAAGTGAAAAGCTTTGATTGAGAAGGAGGGCTTAAAACTGGGCTATCCAGATGGAAGCCCTCGGACTTCTGCAGAGGCCCTTGATATGGCAGAAAGAGTGTGGATGCTGAGCCAGTCGATGAAGGAATGAGCCCCTTACCTCTCTGCTACCTGCACCACCACTGCACCTCTCCCACCTTCAGCAGTGTCACTGGCATAAATCAAATCAAACTGCCTGTATTTCAAGGATAATGTGATGATCATACAAAATAGTGGAGGCACTGTGTCTAGCACAGTCCCCGTGCAAACTATCAAGAGCTAGCAACTTTGCATTCCAACATTCATTGTCTACTAGAGTCTCGTCTTTCTTATGTTCCCTAGAAACCCACCACCTTTTAACCACCTTCCCTCCCCACACCTCAAAACACATATAGTTAGTATGAACTATAATAGTAAAGCATTTTTTCTTAGAATTTTTAAACTTACAGAACTCTTCAACTTCCATCTCAATACCTCTCTTCATCCTCCATCTGGAAGAAAGTAAATAGGGATTATTACCCTTTTGTTACTTAGGTTGGAAAAAGGCTTGGAAGTATGTGTGATGGACCCCAGTCACATAGGAAGTTCAAGGTCAAGCTGGCTTAAGTGAACAGAGTCATAAAATATAGAGATGTTCTGGACCAATTATTTACCCTCTTTGGGACTCATTTTCATGTGTTACTTTTTTTATGATGTTAGGGAGAGCCATGTCCAAGACCCTGCCTGCTCTATTACTCAAGAATTTCACTCCAACTCCATGTGAGGATTATCCAGCTGAAATTTTCACTGGGTGCTATAGTTTGAATATTGAGTGTCTGAAAACAGACCCCATGTTAAGGGCTTGATCACCTGAGTGGCACTATTGGGGGGTGGTATAACCTTTAGGAAGTAGAGGTCATGGGGAATAAGCACTTGAAGGGGATTATGGGACGCCAGTGTCTTTCTCCCCAGTCTCTTCCTCTATGAGGTGATCAATTTGCTCTGTCATGTGCTCCCTGCCTCAGCCATCTAAAACTCCCACCAGAGACCTAAAAGCAGTTGATATACCCAATCATGTTCTGGAACATCTAAAACCATGAGCCAAAATAAAACTTTTTTTTCATAAGTTAATTTTCTCATAAATAATAAAGTGGCCTACTCACACCTTTTCATGCTTTGATTTTGACTTGCCACATAGGAGAAAATATTGTATTTCCACATTCCGTCAGTCAAGAAACATTCAGTGACCATCAACTATGGGCCAATTATCATGTGTCAATTAGATGTTAAATATATAACTTTAAACAAGAAAATATATCCCTGCTTTCCAGAAGCTCATCATCTAGCATAAAGACAGAGAAGAAAATAGACAGTCAAGATGTTGTCAGCTGCAAATAATGAAAATTCAAATCATATCCGAGATCATGTCACGATGCCTATTGAACTTTTACTATCTCATACAAGAAGTTCAAGGTAGGACTCCTTGGAGAATGGTTTATGCAACATCTTGATGATGTTATAGAAGCTTAGCTTCTTTCCATTCCCAGAATGCTGGCATTGCAATATGCTTAGCTCATTTTATGAATACAACATGGCTGCATTAGTTCTAAGAACTCCCGTAGATTTCAAGAGATGAAATAGTGTCATATCTTCTTGCATGCCTCTTTACTGATAAAGAAACTTCCCCAAATCCATCAGAGGACTTCTCCTCTTCACCTACTGGTCATTACTGAGTTACATGCTCATCCCTAAACCAATGACTAGGAAGAGGAGCAGAGCTGCCATGAATAGACAATCAGGATTTACTCCTAGAGTTGAGGCCGAGTCGCTTCTCCTGAGTTGCTTGGAAAAGAGATCAACAGCTGAACAAAATCAGGATTTTCCAGCAGGGAGAAGAAGGGAAATGGTGCCCACCCAACAGCACCTGCAGCACACAGCTCACTGCTTTTAGGACTACACAAGAAGAAAGCCCAAGATGCAGAGGCCAAGCTCCTAAGGCCACCTGTTTGAACTGTGCTGAAAATAGGCAAAGTTCTTAAAAGTTAAGTTTTCAGATGAGATATGAGTCAGAATCAGAAATACAACTGCTTTGGGGCAAAGCAATGATATTTATCGACTCTCTCCTCTGCCTCTTGTATCTTTTGACTCTAGCAGGATATTGCTAGTCCCTTGCACCAAATGTCCAAACGAGGGCTTAGGAGCAAGAAAGACAGGCCACCCCAAAGGGTGGGGGGTACTCCTGAAGGGACAAGCAAAGCCCAACTCTCTAATCATGAAAACAGAGTCAGGATTGAGTATTCTGTGATTGAAAGGGTTCTGGAGTCATAAAGTCTTGAGACTAAATCCAAGCTCTGCTTGTTAATAGGTAGGTATATAAACTCTATTGTGTCTCCGTTTCCTTATCTGTAAAGTGGGAATGCTTTCTTTGCTGGTAATATATGCAAAGCAATAACAGCGTGCTGGGCCCCAATAGTGAATAGTATCTATTATTCTTNTTTCCTCTGTTTTCAAGATGGGGTAGTAAAAGTAGAGCATGCAGTGACTTACTTTGATGATCCCATCTTTGGGGAACATCAAGCCCACAATTTGAATGCAGTCTGTGTGTCTCTCTCTCCACTTTGTCCCCCACCCCGCCTCTCCAGGTCAGCAGGTTCAAATCAACCAGGACCTCCAATGCTAAACAGATCTGTGATGGTGGCCCCTTGAGCTGGGGGACTTCTCTGTGCCTGTCCACTCACATCTCAGCAGATCTATATAGGTCTGCTCAGTGGTTTCCAGCCGGGTTTAGATGTTGAGTCCAGAAGCTGGTTAAGGATTAAGATTCATGGGCCCTACCACAACCTAGTGTACCTGGTGCCAGAAGTTTGAGGCCCAGGAATCTGTTTCTGAAAGCTCCTGCAGTGATTCTGATGAAGCCAGCCAGGCCTTCCTAGTCTTCTGGATGAAATCTGAAGCAAGCCTGGCAGCCAGGTTGCCTCTCTGCCCCAAGGGTCCTGCAAAGGTACCCTCCAGGGCGCCTATGCTCCCTGTCTTCCCATGGTCCTTCCACTCTCAGCAGTGATCCTGGGGAAAGCCGGATTTGGCCAGTGTGGCTTCACTGCCCTCAGAGAGATAAAAATGGAAAGTTTCACACATTGACTCTTTTAGTCATTCCCTCATTCACACTCTTTACTCATCCATTCATGCATTTACTCACATTTCATTCACTCACTATTTCCTCTACTCACACATTTACTCCTTCCTTTTTTTCAGTAACATTCACTCTCTGTGACAGTCACATTGCTATTAAAAGCAGATGGCCATCTCAATGGGAAAACTGCAGACACATTAATGGGGATATAATACATAGAAGTGAGCAGTGTTAAGGGAGTTGAAGGGAATGGTCAAATACCCCACGACTGCATCTGCTAAAAGATATTAAACCTCTAACTACTAAAAGGTCAAGGAGCAGTAGAGGTTATTAGAATGTGGTGAGAGTCACAGCCATGGAAAGAGGTTACCCACAGCAATATATGGACAGGTTAGGAGAGTTTTGAAGCCAGAGCACAACCCAGCATATAGGGAGGCATGGGAATAAATACCCCCACATTCTTGCTCTGCCCACAGTCCATCTAATACCAATACCTATTTACAGAACAAGGGAGCCCACATGATGCAATAAACAAGGCTCTCTCAGTTGAGATGCAGAGTGAGGATCTAAAGGAGCAAGTAGGCACCACAAAAGAACCCCCCCCCACTATTAGCACCTAGGATGCCTTTTCTTAGCGTAGGTCTGGACTAGCCACCTAACTTATGTTAAGATCTTTAATGCAGCTGGGCAAAGTGGTGCATGCCTGCAATCCCTGGAGGAGGCTGAGGCAGAGGATTGCAATTTCAAGTCTAGCATTAGCAAATAAACAAGACCCTCTTATTTTTTTAAATGAAAAGGTGTAGGGATGAAGCTCAGTGGTAGAGCACCCCTAGATTTAATCCTCATTGTCACACACAAAAAAATCTTTGGTGTGGACACATGCTACATAGTGAATCAAATTCAGGACCACAATCAGAGCCAGACAGTCTATCCCCTTATGAACATCCACAGTACACCATGCTCCATCTACCTATGCCAACACAGTAAGAGGAAAATCAACCTCAGAGACTTCATTGAAGGTGACTCTGGCCTCTCATATTGGGGCTAGTAAGTAGGGAAGGCTCGACACATTCAGGTAAGCTGACTGAGGTGGTCCAGGCAAGAGAGCCACTGCCTGTGTTCTGAGTAGGTGGAATCCAGTGATAGGATGTAATCAGACTCTGAGCACCCCTGCTCTTCTGCACTGCCAGATACTCATTCTTGACACAGCCACTTAATAGTTCCCATAAGCCAAGTGCTCCTGCAACCTAGTAGCTTCATTCTGGTCCTCCAGGCCCAGCCATATCTGTCCACTTCTTCAGCACATCACAATGACCACCCTTTGCCCCTGACTGACAGGTATCTTCATCATTGTCATGACTCTTTGCCTTTGCTCTTACCCACTTTGCTGCCCTCCTCTGTCCCTCTGTCATCTGGCGACCATCCTATGCACAGACAGTTCCCCTGAGAGATCCACCCTGAGTCCCTGTTCTCCCCAACTCAGGGCTGATGCTGCCCCTGACCCTGCACTCATGGCAGGAATCACACTGGCAGCTTGTGTCCTCACCCTTTACTGCATCTTTCTGTCTCCCCAACTCCCTTCCAAAATCCAGCTCCTGCTCCAAGATCTTGTCCAGGAAGGCCTCCCCATCCATTCCTCCTTATAGTCAAGTCACCAAGCCTAGACTCCATCTCTCTCTGTTCTGGCTAATCTCTGACTCTCACAGGGCATGAATCTCTTCCCAGCAGCGGGGTATAGTCTCCTGCACATTCTACGTGCTGGCTGCATAAAGGGATACATTTTTCCAGCATCTGGCCCTGTGTCTGGGCTTGTTAGCACAGGTATTGCTTGCTAGGAGGATCACTTGGGAAATGGAATGCAGGAAAGACATTCATTGTCATTATTGTCATTTATTAGACTACTATGCACAGTCACGGTGCCATCTGCTTCCACATGTGTAGCCTCATTTAATTTTCACAATAGCTGAGTGGGGTGGCCATTGTCATTGCTGGTTTATAGATGAGGAAGATGAAGCCCAGAGAGAAGCAGAATGTTCCCAGGTCACACAGTTGATACAAGACAAAGCCAAAACTGAAAATAGGCCTTCTTGCCTGGCTTCAGTGTTCCTTCTGTACAGGTGGGAAGTGTCCCAGGCATAGTGCTGCCCCAGAAGGCCTGGAACTCAGGCTTCCTTCTATTACTTCTATACTGGCAGCCTCCCCTTGAGGTAGGCGCTGATCTGATTCTGACATCTGCTTCTCAGAGTAGAGGCAGAGGCCACTGGACATGTCACCCTGCCCCATGGTACTACCTGTGCCAAGAGTCTCTTGGCTGAAGCTGGCCCCTGTCCTGCCCTCAAACCCAGAGCCCAGTTTGACATGTGGTCATTTCCACATGTGTGCCTCCTGCATACACAAATGGGCCCCCATAGATGTACATGCCAGGCTTCAACCTTCATGCTTATGTGTACAGTGCACCAGGCCTGGTTTAAAAGCACTTTTCCAGGGGCTGGAGTTGTAGCTCAGTGGTAGAGCTCTTGCCTCGCATGTGTGAGGCCCTGGGTTCCATCCTCAGCACCACATAAAAATAAACAAATAAAAATAAAGATAAAAAAAAATTAAAGGTACTTTTCCATTGAATGTCACCCCATTCCCATCACTGTAGCTGTCGTTCATGAAGCACCTACTATGTACCAGGTATGACCTGGGTGCTCCACACTCACCATCCAAAGTGATGCTTACAGAAACCAGGCCACTGAATGAATACTGCTTGCATCTTACAAGCAGGACACAAGGCCAGAGAGGGGGCGGGAATGTGTCTGAGGGCATACAGGAACCTTGTAAGGGAGCTGGTGGGTTAAACCATATCTCCGACTTACGAGGCACAGGCTTCTTCCACCCAAACACACTGACTGCTGACTCATATCCATTATCAATTGTAACATAAAATGCCTATATTTGTAGGTATAAATGCACCTGCATGCATTTGTGTGGACATTTCTAGCATACACCATCTGTGATTAATTACACTTATTCATAGAGGGAGAGCTGATCTCTTGCTCCTCTGGGCTCACACAGCCATTTGTGGTTCTTCAGGGCTGTCATTGCTTCCCTCCCCAGACTGGCCATGTCTTGGGAACAAGAACACCCAGCACCCAGCACAGCGCATGAATACTGTAGTCACTAGGACATGTTGGTTGAATGAACAAATACACATCTGAATGTGTGGAGTGACAGATTAGGATGGTGTATGAAGCCCATGACAAGCCCCAGCTGGAGAATCAAGGCATAAACTCCTAGCATTTTGGCGCAAAATCCTTGCTCTCTTCATCAAATAACTACTCTTTTTTTGAGAAACAACTGCTGCCACCTCACAATCAATTCAACAAAATTAAATTACTGGGTCTTTGTAGAATTTGAACACAGAGTGATGAATCCCAAATGACCTTGCAACCTGAGCCACCCATCCTGAGCATGTGCCAGCTGATTCACCAAAGATAAGTTTGGCAGGCAATGACAATGTTCTTTCACCAAAGGGTTGACTGAATTGCTTAGCTCCCTAGGCTCATCCCTTAGGCCTTATGTGGAGTTCCCAGATAAACAACTTCTTGAGAAAGAAAAGAATTCCAGAGCAGGCATGATAACTAAGAACTGGTCAGAAGTTGATCTATGGCACTACAACCCCACTGATGTGACCCTGATAGGAAGTAAAGATCTTTGTATCCAGAAAGCAACCTAGCCTGGGGCACTGATCAATATCAATTAAGTCAGGCCAGATGGTCAGAGACCAGGAAGAAACAAGATTGGAGAACTGATAGCAATAACAATAATGCAATGAAATACATAGTGAGCACACATTGTGTTCAGGACACAGTTCTAATTGCTTTGCCCATGTATATATTGAGGAGTAAGTGAACAAATCTCACAGAATGGGCTGTGTGGGAATATTTGGGTCCCATGTGAATGCTTACCAAAAAGACCATGATGACCCAGTGTGTGGAACTGTGTTAACCTTGTTCTGCAGATACCAGAGTGTCTGTTTAATGAGCCAATGAGCAAAATTGCCACAGTAGAAGTGATGAGTGTTATGCATGGGCTCAACATGGATTTACCTTCTATTAATTTGACTTGGTTACCAGCAACACTGAGTGCCTCAGGAGTAGAAGCTCCAATATATTGCCATTCCTTGTGAAACAAGTCCTTCAATGACATGGGTATTAAATTGGACCCCTTCCATCACGTTGTTAGTATAATTTATTTTTGCTGAATTAATAATGCATTATGGAATATATTTGCTTTCCATGCTTATAGGGTTTCTACAAGCACCATCATCCTTAAATTTTCTAAATACCTTATATGTCATTGAAATATCACATATATATTTTTTCAGATGATGGAACATATTCACAGTGAAATAAATAATGGTCTCATGACTATGGAATTCCCTGTTATTATCACATACACAATCTACACAAAAACAATTGACCTTACAAAATGGTGGATGGCTTATGAAAGATTAGTGATGATGACCGAGAACAACATTTTATGTATTCTCAGGGCCATTTTAGAATTCAGTACACTCCCTGCATTAATGACCAATACATGATACGGCTTTAAAAAAATTTACTTGTTCTAATTAGTTATACATGAGAGTAGAATGCTTTTTGACACACCATGCATAAATGGAGTATATCTTCTCATTCTTCTAGTTGTACATGATGTAGAATCACACTGGTCATGTAATCATATATGCACATAGGGTAATAATGACTGATTCATTCTACTATCATTCTTACCCCATGCCTCTTCCCTCCCTTCACTCCCCTCTGTCTAATCTAAATTAACTCTATTCTTCCCTAGCTCCCCTTATTGTGAATTAACATCCGCATATACATGATACTGTTTCTTTCATAAACAGGACACATATGTCTAAGAAACAAATGGTATAAATGGAGGTGACACCTCTCATGATTTTAGCAAAACTTTGCAAACATTTTGATTCATAAGAGGGTGAAACTTCCACCAGGTCATTTGGTGAACTTCATGGCTTTGAATCAATGCCATGTTTGGGACCTAGAAGATTCACTGGATGATCCTAGCATTGCCATGTCCAGTAGCAAAAATTATGGCAGATTACACAACCCAATGAAGTTGAGATATCAGATTCCACTAAAATACTTCGGAGGTGAGTTCTTGGGTCCCTTAGGAGAATAAGGCACAACTTGTCTGAAAAGGCATGCTTGAGATTATTGGACATGGTGAAGCAGGGCTCAATTTACCTTCTATGTGAGTTCTAGGCTATGACCTGGGTGCTTTCATCCTGACAATGTCCAGTAATAAATATTAATTAAAGAATACAGTAGCTATATACATGCAGAACCCTAAAGGGCCTCACCCTACCTCAAAAGTGACTATGACCAGCTTATTAAAGGCAAGAGGCACATATACATTCAATAGAGAGAAAGGAAAGTTATAAACACAAACTCTGTTCTTTGAATTGGTTTTTGTAACAAGAACTATAATCATTCTTAGTATCTCCTTTCATATGAGTATGTGTGATTTAAAAAAAATTTGGATACCTTTATTATTCAATTTATTTTTTTATGTGATGCTAAGGATCGAACTCAGTGCCTCACATGTGCTAGGCGACCACTCTACCACTGAGCCACAAACCCAGCCTGAGTATGTGTGATTTTTTTTATGCAGATGTATACATTTATTTCCATTCTCTTCATTTTCACCCCATAGTAGAATATATAGCATTTGAATGGTGGAGAAATGTATAATTTAGTTCATAGCCTGCAGCATATCTGGAAGGGGTTGCAAAGAAATATAAAAGGAAATTCCTGGCCTTGGACTGGAAATAATATGTAACATTTAAATAATATTGTTTTTGAGTAGTGAACAATGAGCTGACTAACTTTTGAATAACAAGGAATTCACAACATAATGCTTTAGTAGTGTTATGTTGGACAAAGACATTTTTGAAATTGTTAGTTTAGGGAAAAGCTTGCTATCTATCCATTCTGTTGTCAGAAAGGGCTGGTCTCTAGTAAATACTTCTGGTTTTTCTTCCCCATCCCCACCCCTCAGCATGCTAGCATTTATTCTAACTTACTGTATTCACTCAAAACTAAATTACTCTAGGGCAAGCATTCTCAACAGAGGTCATGTTGTCCTCAAAGGGGTGAAAGTTTGTCCTTCATGAGAAAAAAGATCTTAACTTACAATGGTGTGTGACCCTCTAAAGCTCAAACTTACTCAACAAAATCTTATTTTTGAGTATTCAATTTGTCTAGCTGGGTTGTCTTGGGTATTGCATGAATAACATTGACATTGAATTTGCAGAAGACACATGAAATATATGCAAGATCAGTGCTATAAAGCCAAGATAAATTAGAGAGGAAGATCTTTCTTCCTTCTTTCATTTCTTCCTCTGTTCCTCCCTCCCTCTCATCCCTTCCCTTCCCCTTCCACTTATCCTTTCCTTCCTTTTCTTTTTTCTTTTTGTTGTTGTGGATAGAACCCAGGGTCTTGCATATTCTAAGAACATGCTCTATGTTGGGTATAGTTCGCATGCCTGTAATGCCAGCAACTCAGGAGGCTGAGGCAGGAGAGTTGCAAGTTTGAGCCCAGCCACATCAACCTAGCAAGACCCTGTCTCAAAATTGAAAATAAAAAGGATAAGGTGTGTGGCTCAGTGGCAAAGTGTCCCTGGGTTCAATTCTCTACACCAAAAAAAAAAAAAAAAACCCAAAACCAAAAATCTCAAAATCTCTACCACTGAGCTACAGTCTACAGTCATAGAACCGTGGAAGACTTTCTTTTGACTGCTAATTCTCAAAGTTCCATTGCAAGCATTGGCCTGTGTGTCCATTGTCCATTATGTCCAAATTAACTAATTCGTTTTATCTTCATTGCCTTTTTTTGTTACTCAACTTTTGAAAATTATAAACAGTTTAAATTTAATTCTGCAAAAGTCAGCTCATTATTAATTATGTCAAGTGCCGAACTAAAAGAATTTCGACAATACCTGAAAGACTACCTAGCAGTTAGTTATGTTAAAAGATATTTTATTGCTGGGTGTGGTGGTGCATGCCTGTAATCCCAGGGCCTCGGGAAGCTGAAGCAGGAGGATCATGAGTTCAAAGCCAGCCTCAACAATGGGGAGTCACTAAGCTACTCAGTGAGACCCTCTCTCTAAATAAAATACAAAATAGGGCTGGGGATGTGGCTCAGTGGTTGAGTGCCCCTGAGTTCAATCCCCAGTACCAAAAAATTTTTTTCTCATATCAGGTAAAATTTAAAAGTTAAGTTTACTAAAAATAACTTATAAGAAATACATTTTAAAAATGTTTTATTTTTTAAATAAAAATCAAAATTGGGATATTTCTAAAACTTTAGATTATTATTTTTGCCATGTAGTTAAATAAATTGCTAGTTGCATACTTTATTTGATATAGTTCAATTTTTATATATAAACAAATTACATTAAAAGTTGCTCAGCAATGGGACTGAAGCTGTGGCTCAGTGGTAGAGTGCTTGCCTAGCATGCATGAGGCACTGGGTTCAATTCTCAGCACCACATAAAAATAAGCAAATAAAATAAAGGTATTCTGTCCATCTACAACTACAATTTTTTTTAAAAAAAGTTTCTCAGCAAATACAGTTGTACAGCTAAATGTTAATCATTTTTAAATTTTTTAAATTAAATTTTAATAGAATTTTCATATAGTCATTCTTAACCTTGTATTTTAAAGAAGAGTAAGTTTTAACTTACTCTTTCCAGATATAAAGCATAAACATACATAAATTTATTTTGAAATATATGTTACACTTGTGATACTTTTGGCAGAAACAACAAAAATTTTGTGGAGAAGCAACTTTGGTGGAACTACTTACCTTTAGCCAAGGTGTGACACATGATGTAACCTAATTTCTTGGAATTTAATGATTTACTGAAGGAAAGACAGAAAATTGTGGGGATCTATTTTATTACAGTAATGAAAACCAGGCCAATAAAGAAGGCAAAAATATGAACGACAGTCTGTCTGCATTTCTCTTTCCACTCCTTCTTCCCATTCTGGCCATCTCCACTTGCCTGAGACTAGACTTGCCCTCCTCCTCCCTTCCCCACCTGCCTCAGTCCTGACATCAAAGAGAGTAAGGTATCTGGGGGAGGTGGCACATACCTGTAATTCCAGCGGCTCAGGAGGCTGAGTTCAAAGCCAACTTCAGCAACTTAGTGAGGCACTAAGCAATTCAGCGAGACCTTGTCTCTAAATAAAATATTTTTAAAAAGGTTTGGGGATGTGGTTCAGTTGTTAAGTGCCCCTGGGTTTAATCCCTGATGGGGGGGGGGGCAGGCACTGTTCTCAGTGCTAACTACTTGGTGAAGAAGATTGAGAAAAGGGGCTGGGGTTGTGGCTCAGTGGTAGAGCGCTTCCCTAGCATGTGTGAGGTACTGGGTTTGATTCTCAGCACCACATAAAAATAAAATAAATATCCATCCACAACTAAAAAAAATTTTTAAAAAGTTGGAGAAAAGATGATAAACAACCAAATAACATGAATAATATAATTTCAAAATGTCGAAAGTGCTAAGGAAATGAATGGAGTGAGACTAGGGAATAAGATCAGTGAAGGACTCTCCATGGATGTGAGAGTAGAAGGGAAATTGAATGATAAAAAACAACAACAACAACAACAACAAAAACCAGTCATTTCATGAGAGTTTAGAGGCATGACATCCCAGGCAGAGTGAAACAGAAGGACAAATGCCCTGGGGTATTTGGGACAAATGCCCTGTCCTTCTTTCTTGCTTGGTGCAAGAAAGAAATCTGACCAGAGAGAATAAGAGGCAAGGCTTACACGAGACAGGAAAAAACTTCTGAATCAAGACCATGTAAGGCCATGTCAGTCATAGAAGGCATTCAGATTTTATTCTAGTTATAGTGAAACGTCATTGGAGGGTTTTGAGCTGGGTATAATATGATCCTCTATATAATTATTCTACCTTGTATGCGAGAGAGGGTTGTAGTGCTGACAAAACTGGAAACAAACACCAGTGAAGAGCCTAGTTATGAGACCAGTTGTGAGAACATGATATCTAGGATAGTAATGGTGAAAGATGATAAGTGGACAAATTTCAAATATATTTTTACTTAAATAGCATTATTCATCACCTTGAACTAATTAGCATTTATAGAACACTCCATCCAACAACAGCAGAATACACATTCTTCTCAAGCTTTCATGGAACACTTGCTAAGACAAACCACATTTTGGGCCATAAAACACATCTTAAATTTAAAAAAATAGAAATTATACAAAATATGTTCTCATACCAAAATGGAATTGAGCTAGAAATCAATAATGGAAAGATTGTTGGGATTTCTCTAAGCATTTTGTAATTAAACAGCACATTTCTAAATAATACATAGGTCATAGAGGTATCAAAGGAGTTTTAAAAATATTTGAACTAAATTACAATGAAAATACAATTTATCTTTTGGATAAATACTGAGGAGTGAAATAGCTGGGTCATATGGTGGTTTCATTCCTAGTTTTTTGATTTTTTGTTTTTGTTTGTAATTTTTTTCTTTTCTTTCCACATTTCCATTCCTAGCTTTTTTGTAGGGGGTTACCAAGGATTGGACCCAGGGGTGCTTAACCACTAAGCTACATTCCCAGCCCTATTTTTTTTTCTATTTTGAGACAGGATCTTGCTAAGTTGTTGAGGCTTGTTTTGAATTTGGGATCCTTCTGCCTCAGTTTCCCAGGTTGTTGAGATTACAGCCATGTAATACCACACCCAGCCCATTATTAGCTTTTTAAGGAATCTCTAGACTGCTTTCCAAAGTGGTTATATTAATTTGCAGTCCCATGAACAGTGTATGAGTGCATCTTTCTCCCCACATCCTCGCCAGCATTTATTATTATTTGTATTCTTGATGATTGCCTGACTGGAGTGAGATGAAATCTCAATGTAGTTATGATTTGTATTTCTCTGATTGCTAGGAATGTTGAACATTTTTTTTCATGTATTTGTTGGCCATTTGTATTTTTTTCTTTTGAGAACTGTCTATTTATTTCTTTTGCCCATTTATTAATTGGGTTTTTTGTTCTTCTTTGTGTTTTATGTTTATATATTCTGGATATTAATCCCCTGTTGGAGGAGCAGCTGGCAAAGATATCCTATTCTGTAGGATCTCTCTCTTCCTGCTCTTGTTTCCTTTGCTATGCAGAAGCTTCTTAATTTGATACTATTCCCATTTATTGATTCTTGGTTTTATTTCTTGCACTTGAGGAGTCTTGTTAAGGAAGTCAGTGCCTGTACCAATATGTTGGGAGTATTGACACTATGTTTTCTTCTATCAGTTGCAAAGTTTCTTGTCTAATCCTAGGTTTTTAATCCACTTTGAGTTGATTTTTGTGCGGGGTAAAAGGTAGTATACTATAGTGATATAGGCACATCAATACTTAAAGCAGCATAACTTACAATAGCTAAGCTATGGAACCAGTCCAGATTCCTGTCAACAGATGAATGGATAAATAAAAATGGAATTTTATTCAACCATGAAAAAGAATGAAATCATGGTAGTTGCTGGAAAATGGATGGAACTGGAAAACATCACGCTAAGTTAAATAAGCCATACCCGGAAAGTCAAGGGTCAAATGTTTTCTCAAATGCAGAAGCTAGAACTAAATAAGGGTAAAAGGGTGTGGAGGAGTCCCATTAAAATAGAAGGAAGAGCCGTGGATCAGAGGAAGCTGATGGGGGGATGGAAAAAGAGTAACAGTGTAATGAAAATGTCCTGACTATGCTATGCACACATATGAATATACCAAGGTGAAATACACCTTTATATATATATATTTATAAAGCACTAATTTTAAAAAACTATGAATAGAAGGAAGATCAGTAGAGTAGAGGAATGGGAATAGGGGGAAGGAGGAGGGAAGGGAAAGGGGAAGTACTGGGGACTGAATTGGAGCAAATTATATTCCATGCTTGTATGATTATGTCAAAATGAACCCAAATATTATTTATAACAATAATAATAATGCACTAACGAAAAAATTACAACTTGTCAGGTATGGTGGTTCACACCTGTTGTCCCAGTGACTCAGAAGGCTGAGGCAGGAAGCTTGCAAGTTTAAAGCCAGTCTCAACAACTTAGCAAGACCTGTGGCTTAGTGGTACAGCACCCCTGGGTTCAGTTCCAGTACTAAGAAAAAATACAACTATCAAATTTTGTAGGATTTTACAAAATCTAAAACAAAAGAAAAAAAAAATCTTCCTGGAATTAATAAGAGAATATGACAGGGTTGCAAGATACCAGTCAATACACATATTGATTGCTTTTCTATGTACCAGGAATGAGTAATTAAAATTTGAAAATTAAAAAAAAACTAGTTAAAATAATAGCAAAACAATGAAATACTTAGGTATAAAGCTAACAAAATATGTACAGGGTTTGAATATGGAAAACTACAAAACACTGTTGTGAGAAATCAAAGATCTAGGGGCTGGGGCTCAGTGGTGGAGCACTTGCCTAGCATGTGTGAGGCATTGGATTTGATTCTCAGCATCACATAAAAATAAATAAATTTTAAAAAGATCTCTGGACAACTAGAAAATATTTTTTAAAAATGATAATGGTGGTTGTTTAAAAAATAAGAAATCAAAGATCTAAATAAATGGAGAGCTATTCCATTTTCAAAAACAAGAAGAAATAATATTGTTAATATGCCAATTCTTCCTTATTTAATATATAGACAGATTCAATATAATTTCAGTCAAAATTCATTGTATATTTAGAAAAAAAGATTATAAAATTTATGTGGAAAAATAAATGACACTGAAAGAAAAGAACAAAGCCAAAGGATTCACACTACCTAATTTCAAGACAGCTACAGTACTGTAAAGTGACAGTAAACAAGAGAGAGTTGTATTGGAGAAAGAATGGACACAATGATCAATGAAACAAAATAGAATATATTTTTATGTAGAGCCAACAGAACTTGACGGAAATACAGGTTGAAGAAAAGATAGAAATCAAGGACCATTTGTGAGAGGTGAGGAGAAGACTGGGTTAGATAACTTAAATTTTCCAAACTTGGAGTTTTAATCATAGATTTTAAAATCTTATTTTTTTTAGAGAATTTTAATATTTATTTTTTAGTTTTTGGCGGACACAACATCTTTATTTGTACGTGGTGCTGAGGATCGAACCCGGGCCACACGCATGCCAGGCGATCGCACTACCACTTGAGCCACATCCCCAGCCCCAAAAATCTTAAAATTTTTGACCCACACATTTCTCCTAGTCCAGTACAGATATTTTGGGGGCTAAGGTTTCCCTACTTCTGACCCTACACCTTCAAGCTCAGGCCCCCTTTCTTACTTAAAGGGGGTATTGAGGACCTTGCAAATGAGATTCAATGAGCAGGGTGATTTCTGCCCTTAGTCTTACCGTTAAGAGGCTTCAAGTTTTGTGTGTCAGAGATCTGACTACCCTATTATCTCTGTGTTAATGAAGCATGAGGCTGAAGCTGGGGAAGGAAATTAGAAAGAGTTAAAGAGACTAGAAGATGAAGAAAGAGAGGTGGGAGAGGGGAGGAAAAAGAAAAGCAGAATAAATGACCTGTGGGCAGAAAGGGAATAAGGATTTAGGCTACAATCAGGAGCCCCCCTGAGCAGAGTACACCCAGCACTGCTAGATTTAGTGACCTCATGACCTCAGCAAGATCTCCTCTCAATTTGCAGCTCTAAGACAGAAGAAAGGCTCTTATAGGGAGATTTTCATGTAGTAACTGCATCTGGTCAGTGTGGTAGTGTGTTTAAAGAAAAATGATTGGATTTAGAAAAAAAGTTCTTATCTTTTTGCTGAGTCACAAGCCTGAGCATGTGATGAAAACTGTGGCCTGCACTCCCCAGAAAAATTCTACTCTACCTACCACACCAAATTTTGTCTGCAATTCAGTATATTCATATATACTGAATTGAAAACTTCCAGGGTCCACCAATTCCTATGTTGAATGTGTGTATTAGATAATATTTAGGAGATTTTAAAAATCAACATGATCAGTAAATGGATTATATGTAGTAGTAAACAGAGTGAGTCAAATGAAGTTTGGGACTATGGCTAAGGTACTGGGGAGATGAGGGACCCATTCACTGAGAAAGAGAACACCCTAAGAGAAAAAGGTTTCAGGTTGGAAAACACTGAATTCAATTTTAGATGATGTGTGGGAGGGAAAAATAGAGACAAGATGATTAATGGGTATGGGGCACAGTAGGAGAGGAGAAATAATATTTTATAGCACATAATAGTATAAGTATGGTTAGCAACAATTAAATGTATATTTCAGAATAGCTAATAGAGAAGATTTTTTAAAATATTTTTTGTTTTAGTTGTAGATGGACATAATGCCTTTAATTAATTAATTTATTTTTATGTGGTGCTGAGGATCAAACCCAGTGCCTTACACATACTAGGCAAGTGCTCTACCCCTGAGCTACAACCCCAGCCCCTAGAAATAATTTTGAATGTTCCCAACACAAAGAAATGATTTAAGTCTGAGTTGATAGATATGGGAATTATCTTGATCTCATCATTATATGTTGCATGCATATATTGAAATATCATGCTGTGCCCTACGAATATGTATAATTACTATGTGTTAGCTAAAACATATATATTAATAGAAAAACAAAAGATGGACCTCTAAAGTTTAAGTATCAGTGTGATACCCAAAGAGGCATCCAGGAGAACATCTGGCAGCTGGACACATGGATCTATAATTCAGAAAAGAACGGTAGGCTGAAGCAATAGAGTTGAAAGCCATTAGCAAATAGATGGATATTAAGCCCATAGAAATGGATGAGATTGACTACCAGTACTGTACAGAGTAAGAAGAAAAAACGGCTTAGACATAACCTAACAAAATGTAAAATAAAAACAGTTAAGGAACGAGCAAAGGAAGAGGAGCCTACAAGTGACTCAGTAGTAGTGGCCCAAGAGTAAAGAGTATATGTCACCAAAACCAAGGGCAAATCACGTTCTGAATAGAAGGAGTGGTCCACAGTGCCAAATATGACATAAAACAAAGTCTGAAAGCCATCCACCAGTATAAGTAACAAAATCACTAGGAATCTCGCAAAGAGCAGTTTCCACGGAGTAGTAGGAATAGATGGCAAATTAAAATGGATTAAAGAGGAAGGAGTAAAAGGCAAAATGAAATGGGTTAATATATAATAGAGGACACGGGATACAAAAGTGAATGTCAGGTGAGGAAGTGAGGACAGGAGTAAAACAATGTTCTCAAACTGTTTGCCTGTGACAGAAAGGAGAGAGAGAGAGAGAGCAGAAGCCAGAGAGCAATGAGGCACTGGGGCCATGTTTTGTTTTTAAGTATCTTTATTGAGGTATAATTACATAGCATAAACTTTACCTGCTTCAAGTATACAATTAAACTAATTTTATCTTGTTTACAGAGTAGTACAACCATCACTAAAATGCTCTACAATTCAGAACATTGCCATCACCTCCAAAACATCCCTTGTGTCCATTTTCACTCACTTTCCATCTCACCAGGTAATCATGAATCTACTTCCATTTCTATACATTTGTCCTTTAAGGGGGGGGACTTCATAGAAATGGAATAATATTCTATGTGTTCTTTTATGTTTGACTTTGTTTACTGACCAGTTTTTGAGGTTTAGTCATAATATATCATATATCAGTACTCTATTGTTTTAAATTGTGAATTACATTTTATATATTAGATACACCATATTTTGTTTAAATGCACTCACCAGTTGAATGGCATTTGTTTTTCTTTTTCCTGCCTTTTGGCTGTTCTGAATTTTGTTTCTATGATCACCAGTGTACAAGTGTCTTTTTGGACATGTTTCCATTTCTCTTGGGGTACATACCTAGTAGTGAAATTGCTGGGTCACATGATAAATTAAATTCTGACTTTTAAAGAAACAGAGGCAGTGTTTTTTAGTTTTGTTTTTTAGGGATTCAAGAGACTTCAACATGTTCAAAGGCAAAATAAAAGAATGGGAAAGGTTGAAGATATTGGAGGGAGGGAGAAAAGGAGTTGATATATCAAGTTTCCAGAGAAATTAGAGGAAAATGGAGCATAGAGCTCCGATGGAAGGATTAGTCAGCAACTACATAAAAGACATCTCTTAAACTGTGACAGGAGGGAAGGAGTGAGGGGTGGTTAGGTAGGGATCTCATGAGTTTGTAGGTACTTTATGGCGAGGAATTAAGGACCTTGCTGTCTGGTGTCTTCTATTTGCAGTGTGGTAGGAGGTGAGGTCATCTGCTGAGAGTGAGAGTGAAATGGAATTGTGGGAAGGAGGATAATGGATGTTTCTTAGAGCTGCCATGAAGACTTGGGAAAATTACTAGGCAAACAGGGTTGTGAGACAGGTATCATGAGACATTGGGTATCATGAATTTTTAGTGGCTCCCATCTGAGCAATTCTATGAGCCCAGGATTCGCACAGGGAAACTGGGGAATTGTGTTCATCTAGTGTTGGGGCTGTGATGGAAGGACAATAAGGTATATGAGTGGAGGATATTATTGGCTAGAGAACTGGCAGATTAGTCAGGTTTCCTCTTTTCATGGGAGATGCAAGTTTCAGTTAAGTCAAAGAGGTGAAGTATTTGTGTGAAGGAGATGTAGACTGGAGTGGGCTCATCATTCAAACCCAATTCCAATTTGGGAAGAATCCCAAGACAGGCTTGGAGGCAGGGTTCCACCATGCACTACCAAAACCAGAAAGTAGGGGACACATATTTCTCTCCATCCCCTGGTAGCTGGTGCCTGGGCATGGGGACTCAGCATCACCAATCACATGATCCTGCCTGAAACTTTGAATATTAAGGGAGTGACACAAAAATGTGTAGAGTTATTGAATGATTTTTTTTTCAAGGCAGCTGTTGCAAAGTTAAGAATCTGATAGTACAGTATGAAGGGATGGTATGGACTAGGTGCATAGTGGCAAGTGTTTAGCAGATAATGGGGGTAACAGCATCATCCTACCAGATCATTCATGTAGTTAATATCTTAGCGGCCATGCCACCCTTAGGTTCATGTTGTTCCATCCCTGATTCCTGGTCCTACCTGGCTCTCTAGGTGTTTCTCATGGATTTTGTGGATTACCTGATATCCTTTTCTATTACTCAGGATAGGTAGGTTTATGCTTTGATAATTTAAAAAAAAACTCAGTGATGTGACACAGTTTATTTATTGCTTATATAAAATCTAATGCAGGTCTAATGTATATCAGAATTCTCCCTTCCAAGCATAATTTAGGGATCCAGGCTGATGGACGCTCCCCACATCTTGTGGTTGACTGATCTAGCACATTAGCCCTCCATGATTGCCACAGGAAAAACAAGAGAGAGAGAGAGTGGGAGGATTGAGCATAATTTCTTAAACACCCAGCCCATTAGCCAGAACTAATCACATGACCCAATCTAAATTTAGGAGGACTGGGAAATTAAGCAAAGAGTAAATGACTGCCACATCTTCTGATTCCAATAGTTTCATTTTCTACTACAGTTAACCAGAGTCATTTCTGATGTTTCCATTCAAGAACTATGACTAGTTAAGGATATGGGGGTGAGGATATTTAAAAACACATGTGTTCAATTTTTTTCTGCTTACAAAAGTAATACATGTTATAAAAATTTAACATTATATAAATATTCAATGTAGAAAGTGAGAATTCCTTCAAAATCCCACACTCCCAAGACAACTAGTATTACTAGTTTGGTATACGTTTTTTGCTATATATTTTCTCTACTAATACATTTTTATATAATAAAAAATAAGATCCCACTACAGAACACTATTTGCAAGTGCTTTTTCTATTCACACTTTACTTTTTATTTCTACTGCAGAGAATCAAACCCAGTGCTTGTGCATGCTAGCCAGAAGTTTACCACTGAATTTCATTCCCGGGCCCACTTATGTTTTGTTTTGAGATACTGTCTCACTAAGTTGTTCAGGCTGGTCTGCAACTTGCAATCTTTGGGCCTCAGCCACCTAAGTAGCTGGGATTACTGGTGTGCACCACTGCACCCAGCCATTCTATATTTGTGATATCTTTCAAAGGTATATAGATACATACTTTTTCTTTTCTCCTTTACATTTTTAATAATTTTAAATTATTCAAGTGTACAGGAATAAGTCTTTAAATTTTTTTTCAAAGTAGACCATCATCCATTTCTAACTTCCTCTCTACCTTTCACATGCATCCTTCATTATATGGATGCAACATAGTTTATTCAAGCGATTCCCTGTTGATGGAATTATTATGGTTGCATAAAAATATTTTTAAAATTAGAAACAATGGCTTGTGACCCCTTTCTCCCTCTTCAAAGTCAGCAGCACAGCATCGTCAAACCTGTGTTCTCTGACACAGGTGTGCTTCCAACTGTTTCTTCTCTGATCCTGTTTATCTTCTCTGTTCTCTAATCTTTCTACCTCCCTCTCTTAAAGACCTTCTGATTATATTGGAACCACATGGATAATCAAAGATAATTTTTCCATTTTAACATCCTTAATGTAGCTGCATCTGGAATATGTCCTATTTCATGTGAGGTACATATCACAGGTTCTAGGGAACAAGATGTGGATAACTTTGGTGGATCATGATTCAGCTTATCCCACACTGTAAATTGATTACTTATTTAATAGCATAATATAATAAGACAAACTGAAAACAACATCTATCCTTTCTTTTATAGTTTCTGGGTTTTGTCTTAAAACAAGAAAGACCTTTACCACTGTAGACTATGAAAATATTTATTCATATTTTTTCTATAATTTATGAGTATTATTTTAAACAATCTTTTAAAATTGAGGTATAATTTACATACAATTAAACACTCAGTTCCTAAATGAAATGTTCAATGTTCAATTCATTTTGCTAAAATTATGCTATATGCCAAATTATGCTATATAAGCATATGAATGTGCCACAATGAATCCTACTTTTATGTATAATTATAATGCACCAATGAAAAAAAGTAACATATGTAAATAAATCAAAGAAAGACCAGCAGAGTAGAGGAAGGGGGTTGAGAAGGGAGAAGGAGAGGAAAAGGGGAGGTACTGGGGAATGAATTGGAGATATTATATTATGTGTACATATAAATATCACAATGAACCCCACTATTATGTATAATTACAAGGCACTAATAAAAACATAAAAGCTTCATCCTGATCCTCAAAGTGCTACTGTTCTTTTTTTTTTTTTAAGGGAGAGAATTTTTTAATATTTATTTTTTATTTTTCGGTGGACACAACATCTTTATTTTATTTTTATGTGGTGCGGAGGATCAAACCCAGCACCCCGCACATGCCAGGTGAGCACGATACCGCTTGAGCCACATCCCCAGCCCTGTTCTTACTTCTATCAGTTTTATATAGTTTTAGCTGCTATTGAACTGTATAAAACTAGAATCATACAGTACATGCTCTTTTTTATCTGCCTTCATTCTCTCGGCATAATGATTTTGAGATTCATTCCAATTGTTGCTTGTATCAAGAATTTGCTCCTTTATATTGCTGAGTTATCCTCCAGTGTGCAACTGTACCATAGTTTATCCATTCGCCTACTGTTGAACATTTGGTTTTTCCATGTGTGGCAATTACAAATAAAGCACAGGTGATTTTTGAATAATTTATATTTTTGACCCACTTTAAATTTATTTTGATGTAATGAATGAGACAGACATCCAACTTTATTTTTGCCACATCATGAGCCAGTTATCCCAACATCATTTATTGCATAATCCATCTTTTCACCAATGAATTAAATATCATTTCAATGCAGAAAATTTTTTATAAGTTGAATTTTTTTCTGAATGTGCTACTATATTTCACTGATCTAGTTGTCAGTTTTGAGTCAGTACTCCTGTGTTTTAATTCCTATAGTTTGACAATGTCTTTCAATAAATGGTAAGACTCAACACATTTTGGAATTGTCCTCATTATTTCTGGTTGTTTATCTTCTAAAGAGATACATTTTAAATGTAATATCAGTTAAAATGATCTGTGTTGCATTAAATTTATAAGATGATTTGGAGAGATTTGTTGTCTTTATAAATATTGAACCTGACCCTCTAGGAACCAGATATGTCTCTCTGTTTTTGCAAATATTTTATATTCCTTAAGGGTACTTCTTAATTATGAATTGAGGTTTCCAGAAAGTAAAGTGGAAAGGTTTTGGAGGAAGAAAAGCAGTTCAAGTTTGGATCAAGGGAGAGAAAGTACAATGTTCTATGAAATTCTGAAGCAAACAGAGAATTAAAGGAACTTATATAAAATGCATTTGCTGTATTAGCTATTTAATGCTATGTAACAAATGACTACAAGATTCTCTTAAAATGACATTTATTTATCTCATAATTTTTGGGTTAAGTCTAGTTATGGCTAATCTGGGTTCTCTGCTTCAGGATCTCTCACAAGGCAGCAAAGAGTCAGCCAGGACTAGGGTCTCATCAAAAGGCTTGAAAGAGAAAGCAACCACTTCAAAACTTACCTGGTTGTTGATGGAGTTTCAGTTCCTCAAGGACTATTGGATTGAAGGCTTCAGTTTCTAGCTGGATACTGGTTTTATTTCTTTGACACATGGGCCTCCCCAATGTGGTAACTTGTTTCATCAACATGAACAAAGGAAAGAATCTGCTAGCAAATTGGAAGTCACACTCTTATGTAGTCAAATCCCCATGTGATGATTTGACTACATCCTATCACCTTTGCCATATTCTACTGAAACAAAGCAAGTACCTAGGTTAGCCCAAACTCAAGAGGAGGGCATTACACAAGGGCATTACATAAGAAATGTAAGTTGTGTTAAGTTTGCTAGCATTAACCAACTTAAAATTTACCAAAGGGAGCTGGGGGTATAGCTCAATGGAAGAGTGCTTGTCTAGCACACATGAGACCCTGGGTCTAATTGCCAGCACTGCCCCCCCAAAAAAAAAATCTTATGAAAGGAATGTTATAGAAATCCCCTGGCATGTGGGAAAAAAAGACATAGGTCCTTGATCTATATCAATTGCATTTCCAAAGAATATGTCCAGGCATGGTGCATGCCTGTAATCCCAGCAGCTCAGGAGGCTGAGGCAGGAGGATCATGAGTTCAAAGCCAGCCTCAGCAACTTAGTGAGGCCCTAAGTAAATAAGTATTTTTTTAAAAAGGGATGGTGATGTAGCTCACTGGTTATGTGCCCCTGGATTCAATCCCTGGCACCCCCCCCACCACCACTACCACTACCACAAAAAAGAATTATGGTTCCTGGTCAAAAAGGAGAATCTAGGCTCATAAGGTCAGGCAAATAGTAACCACTTCTATTTGTGTAGCACTGTAGGATTTACAAATCTGCTTCTGGAATCATTATTTAACAATCTTGTGAGGTATCCAGATAATAAAACTAAGATTAAAAAATAATATGGGACCACCCTAGACCTCACAATCAGTGAGTAACAGAGCTGGGGCAAGAGACTCAGTCAAATTCCTAGTCTGACACTAGATTGCCTGCTCCAAAACACAGAGATATATTCTTTTTCCCTATCAATGTCCTCTCCCACCATCTTCCTCCCTCCCTAAATTCTTGCCTTGGCTCAGTTTTTACTAGCCAGCCAGTCAACCTCAGTCTGCCTTCTAGAATGACTGTAAGGGATCAGATAAAATGTTTATAAAGCTATCAGCACACTGTCTGGCACACAGTAAGTTGTCACTAAATGTAAGTTATTAACTTATTTTCCTTTCAAATGTTCCAACCCAGATTCACTGTCAATCATCTCCAATTCTGCTCCTCTTAATCTCTGTGGTACCACATCCCAAAGAGCAACTTGCTTTCAGAAGACACCAGCATCCAACAACTTTTTACAGGTGGATCTCTTCTGTCTTCCAATACTTCCATCAAAGAGCATTTTGTTTTCAATAGTGTGGCTTTATATTTTTCCAAGTTATAAGAAATTTCTTAAAATACAGTTATACTTGTTGATGACCAAATTTGGGTTTAAAAAATTATTCTCTACTGAAAAGATGCAGAATCCCTTGAAAAATTAGCTGATTATTGCCAAGAATGGTAGTATATGCCTATAATTCCAGTGACTCAGGAGGCTGAGGTTCAAGGATTGCAAGTTTGAAGCCAGCCTCAGGAACTTAGTGAGTTCCTAAGCAACTTAGTGAGATCCTGTCTCAAACTAAAAATGAAAAGGGGAGGGGATGTAACTCAGTGGCAAAACACCCCTGGTTTGAATTCCCAGTACCAAAAAACAAAAACAAACAAAAAAGACAAAAAAAAAAAATAGCTGATTCCAAGGTTGAGACAGAGAAAGTGCAAGATGGACCTGGAGCATCTTGTGGTACCAGAAAACAATTAATTGTTCAATAAAAAATAGAGGAACAGGGCTGACAGTACATAAGAGTCAACCTATTATACTGGTCAAATATGGGACATTTAAGCCAGGCCTGGTGGTGCATGCCCTATAATCCCAGAGACTTGGGAGGCTTATAGGCAGGAGGATTGCAATTTAGCAAGACATCATCTCAAAATTAAAAAAAAAAAATTAAAAAGGACTGGGAGTACAGCTCATAGTAGATCACTGCTAGGTTGAATTCCCAGGACTGCAAAAACTGGGACCTTTTAGCCTCAAAATATAGAATGATATTAAAAATAGACAGCCATGAGTCCATGAGAATATAAATAAATACATGTAGGAGAAGGGAAATCTCTTTTTCTGGAAAGCCAATATATGTCAAAAGAATGGTGACATTTGAAAATCACCATTTGACTATCGTGCCCATAATAATTTCTGGTGAGAATTGTCTGTGAACGTGAAAACTGATGGTTCCAATTTCAAGTAACAGAATACCCACCTAAGCGCAACGCAGCATTTCACAAGATACTAATGACAATAACTACAGTGAAGGAATCTGGTGCTCATTACCTCAACCAGGTGATCAAAGTTAGCACCACCATTAATAGGACAAATACACATTGAATGTCTCCTTATGTGATGTACTAAAAAGGACACAGATCACATTGGTGATAATCCTACCTGTGTTAGTCCGATTTCTAGTACTGTGACAATATACTTGATAATCAAAAGGAGGAAGTGTTCGTTTTGACAGAGGAAATTGTTCACCTTATGGCAACCAAGAAGCAATGAGAAAGAGAGCAAGGAGCTGGGGTCTCAAAATATCCTTCAAGGACACTCCCCAGTGACCTAAAGGGGCCTCAATAATGCTGCCAAAATGCATAACCTGAATCTAATCATGAGGCAACATCAGAAAAACTCAAATGAGGCACAGTCTAAAAATTGCTAGCCTGGATTCCTCAAAAATATACATTACTCACAGGATTCTTTTGCTATAAAAGACATTGTTGAAGAAATTGGTGAGCTCTGATAAGGTCTATAGGTTATATATTTAATAATGTTATACCTCCAACTTTTCTGATTTTGATTATTATGTAAGGTAATTCCTTGATTTAGAAAATACATACTAAATTATTTAGGAGTAATGGGGCATCATGTCTGCAACTGACCCTAATGAACTCTCAAAAGGTCCAAGAGTAAAAAGAAGCACACAAATATTTGAGAGAGGAATAAACAGAGTAGGATAAAGCAAATCCTACGTGATCTCACTCATAGTGGAATTAAAAAAAAAAAAAAAGCTGATCCCATGGAAATAGAGAATAGAATAGTGGTTACCAAAGACACAGAAGAGTATGGGAGGAGGAGATGGAGAGAGAGACAATTGTAGTTTGATAGAAGGAATAAGTTCTTGTGTTCCCTGGCAAAATAGGGTGAATAGTCTTGGAACATTTGAGTAAGCCTGAAAATTTCAAAGTGAAACTATAAAAGGGGAAAATGCTAATTTGAAATTTTTCCATGTTTAATATCAGGTTATATTTCTCCCACACCCCCACACACCCACACACATACATGCACACTAGTGAGTTACAGGAGTTCCTTACCTAGATTTATATAGCACACCAAAAAGTACAGTATACCTTTTATCAGATATATAGTTTGAAAATACTGTCTCCCATTCTGTACTTTGCCTTTTCACTCTGTTGATTATTTGCTGTGCAGAAACATTTTAGTTTGAAATGGTTTCACTTGTTTAATTCTGCTTTTATTGCCCATGCTTTTGGTGTTACAGCCAAAAAAAAAAAAGTCATGAAGCTTTCCCCTATGTTTCCTTCTTGGAGTTTCATGGTATGTTTAATTCTTTAATTCATTTTGAGTTGAATTTTGTGTATGGTACAAGATAAAGGTCAATTTATTTTTTTTCACAAGGACATCCATTTTTTTTTCATAACACCATTTATTGAAGAGACTATCTTTCCCTCATTGAGTATTCTTAGTACCTTTGTTGAAGATTAGTTGACATATATATGTAGGTTTATTTCTGGGATATATGTGTAGGTTTATTCTCTTTCATTATCCATTTGTCTGTTTTGATTATTATAGTTTTGTAGTACTTTTTACAAACAGGTATTATGATACCTCCAGCTTTGATATTTTTATTCAAGATTGCTTAGGTCATTTTTTTTTTGTACCAGGGATTGAACTCAGGTACTGAACCACATCCCCAGCTCTTTGTTGTATTTAATTTAGAGAGAGGATCTCACTGAGTTGCTTACTACCTCGATAAATTACTGAGGCTGGCTTTGAATTCACAATCCTCCTGCCTCAGCCTCTTGAGCCGCTGGGATTACAGACGCCTGGATTGCTTAGGCTATTTAAGGTATTTTGGGGTTCCATATGAATAGAACTATTTTTAATATTTTTATGAAAATGGCATTGGAACCTTGATAAAGATTTCTTTAAGTGTATATGCCACTTTTGGCCATGTGGACAGTCTAAAATACTAATCCATTAGGAACATGGGATGTTTTCCATTTTCGTGTACTCTTTAATTTCTTTCATCAATGTTTTATAGTTTCCAGTGCACAGATTCTTCAACTCCTTGGTTAAATTTATTCCTTTTTTGTAGTGATTATAAAAGGGATTAATTTCACAATCATGAAGTGGTGAGAGTGGTATCCTGTCTCATTTTTGATCTTAGAGAAAAAGCTTTGAGTTTTCACTATTTAGCATTATGTTAATTGTGGGATTGTCAGATCTGACCTTTATTGAGGTACACTTCCTCTATACCTGATTTTCTGAAAGTTTTTGTCATGAAGGGATGTTAAAATTTTTTTCTGATGATTTTTTCTGACCTATCAGGATGATCATATGATTTTCATTCTTTATTCTGATGATGTGATGTATCACATTTATTGATTTGCTTTTGTAGAGCCATCTTTGTGTCTCAGGAATAAATCCCACTTAGTCATCTGGGATATGAATGTGCTGTTGGATTCAGTTAACTAGTATTTTGTGAGGATTTTTGCATCTGTGTTGATCATGGATATTGGTCTATAATTTTCCAGTAGTGTCCTTGTCTGGTTTTGATACCAGGGTAATGCTGGCCTCATAAAATGAGTTCAAAGAGTTCCTTTCTCCTAAATTCTTTGGAAGAGTTTGAGAAGGATTGATACTAATTCTTTTTTAAACACATGGTAGAATTTATCAGTAAAGCAATCAGATCCTTTTATTTTATTTATTTATTTAAAAAATTTCAATTGATTTTTTAAAAAAATAAATGACAGAGGAATGCATTGTAATTCTTATTATGCATATACAGCACAATTTTTCATATCTCTGGTTGTATACAGAGTACGTCGAGACCAATTCATGTCTTCATACATGTACTTTGGATAATGATGTCTATCACATTCCACCATCCTTGCTCATCCCCTGCCCCCTCCCTTTCCCTCCCACCCCTCTGCCCTATTTAGAGTTCTCTATTCCTCTCATGCTCCCCCTCCCTACCCCACTAGGAATCAGCCTCCTTATAACAGAGAAAACATTCAGCATTTGGTTTTTGGGGATTGGCTAACTTCACTTAACATTATCTTTTCTAACTCCATCCGTTTACCGGCAAATGCCATGATTTTATTCTCTTTTATTGCTGAGTAATATTCCATTGTGTATATATGCCACATTTTTTTTATCCATTCATCTACTGAAGGGCATTTAGGTTGGCTCCACAGTTTAGCTATTGTGAATTGTGCTTCTATAAACATTGATGTGGCTGTGTCCCTGTAGTATGCTGTTTTTAAGTCCTTTGGGTATAGACCAAGGAGAGGGATAGCTGGGTCAAATGGTGGTTCCATTCCACATTTTCCAAGGAATCTCCATACTGCTTTCCATATTGATTGCACCAATTTACAGTCCCACCAGCAATGTATGAGTGTGCCTTTTTCCCCACATCCTCGCCAATACTTATTGTTGTTTGTCTTCATAATAGCTGCCATTCTGACAGGAGTGAGATGAAATCTTAGAGTAGTTTTGATTTGCATTTCTCTAATTGCTAGAGACATGAAAATTTTTGCATATATTTGTTGATTGATTGTCTATCATCTTCTGAGAAGTGTCTGTTCAGGTCCCTGGCCCATTTATTGATTGGGCTATTTATTTTTTTGGTGCTTAGCTTTTTGAGTTCTTTATATACCCTAGAGATTAGTGCTCTATCTGATTTGTGAGGGGTAAAAATTTGCTCCCCTTCTGTAGGCTCTCTATTCACCTCACAGATTGTTTCTATTGCTGAGAAGAAACGTTTTAGTTTGAATCCATCCCATTTATTGATTCATGGTTTTAATTCTTGTGCAATAGGAGCCTTATTAAGGAAACTGGGGCCTAATCCCACACGATGAAGATTAGGGCCTACTTTTTCTTCTATTAGATACAGAGTCTCTGATTTAATTCCTAGGCCCTTGATCCACTTTGAGTTGAGTTTTGTGCATGGTGAGAGATAGGGATTTAATTTCATTTTGTTGCATATAGATTTCCAGTTTTCTCAGCAACATTTGTTGAAGATGCTATCTTTTCTCCAATGCATGTTTTTGGCACCATTGTCTGATATAAGATAACTGTAATTATGTGGGTTAGTCTCCGTGTCCTCTATTCTGTACCATTGGTCTACCAGTCTGTTTTGGTGCCAATACCATGCTGTTTTTGTTACTATTGCTCTGTAGTATAGTTTAAAGTCTGGTATAGTGATGCCACCTGCTTCACTCTTCCTGCTAAGGATTGCTTTAGCTATTCTGGGTCTCTTGTTTTTCCAGATGAATTTCATGATTGCTTTTTCTATTTCTATGAGGAATGCCATTGGGATTTTGATTGGAATTGCATTAAATCTGTATAGTGCTTTTGGTAGTATGGTCATTTTGATAATATTAATACTGCTTATCCAAGAGCAAGGTAGATTTTTCCATCTTCTAAGGTCTTCTTTGATTTCTTTCTTTAAGGCTCTGTAGTTTTCATTGTATAGATCTTTCACCTCTTTCATTAAGTTGATTCTCAAGTATTTTTTTTGAGGTTATTGTAAATGGGGTAGTTTTCCTCATATCCTTCACAGAGAATTTGTCACTGCTATACAGAAATGTCTTTGACTTATGAGTGTTGATTTTATATCTTGTTACTTTGCTGAATTCATTTACTAGTTCTAGAAGTTTTCTGGTGGAGCTTTTTCTAGGTATAGAATCCTGTTCTTTTGTTTATTGGGAGATTTTCAGTTACCATTCCAATCTCCTTACTCATTATTTGTTTGTTTAAATTTTCTGCTTCTTCATGATTTAGTTTTGGTAGATTATAGGTTTCTAGGAATTATCCATGTCTTCTAGGTTATCTATATTGTTGGCATATTTGTTGTTATCTCTTACGATCATTTTACAATATTTTGGTATCAGTGGTTAGGTCTCCTTTTTTCTGATTTTATATGAATCTTCCCTCTCTTTTTTTTAGTCTAGCTAAAGGTTTGTTGGTTTTATCTTCTCAAAAAACTAACTCTAAGTTTCACTGATTTTTTTCTCTATTATTTTCTAGGCACCGTTACCTTCATTTCTGCTCTGATCTTTGTTATTTTCTTCCTTCTGCTAACTTTGGGATTAGTTTGTTCTTCTTGCTCCTTGTGATGTATGGTTAGGTTATTCCTTTAAATTTTTCTTTTCTCTTCATGTATGTGTTTATTGATATAACATTTCCTCTTAGAATTGCTTCTGCTGCTTATAAGTCTTAGTATGTTGTATTTGTATTTTCATTTGTGTAAAGATGTTTTAAAATTTTTCTTTTGATTTATTCTTTGACCTTTTGGTTGTTCAGTAGCACATTGTTTAATTTTCATATATGTGTGAATTTTCTAAAATGCTTCATTTTTTTTTTTTTTGAGGTGGGTACCTGGGATTGGATTGAACTCATGGGCACTTGACTGACCACTGAGCCACATCCCCAGCACTATTTTGTGTTTTGTTTAGAGACAGGGTCTCACTGAATTGCTTAGCACCTCACTGTTGCTGAGGCTGCCTTTGAACTTGCCATCCTCCTGTCTCAGCCTCCAGAGCCACTGGGATTACAGGCATGGTGGCATATGCCTGGTTCATGGTTTTATACCAATGTGGTTGGAAAAGATGCTTGATATGATTTGAGCATTATTAATTTGTTAAAACTTGTTATGTGGTTAGCATTTGATCTATTCTGGTGAATATTCTGTGTGTGCTTGAGAAGAATGTATATTCTCTTGGTGTTGGATGGAATATTCTGTGGAGGTCTGTTAGTCCATTTCGTCTAATATTGAGTCTACTCCAATGTTTTCGTATTGATTTTCTGTCTAGAAGATCTATACATTGTTGAAAAATGAGTATTGAAGTCCCCTAGGATTTTAGTATTGTCTACTCCTCTCCTCAAATCTGATAACATTTTCTATATGTATCTAATTTCTCCAATGTTGAGTGCATATTTATTTCCAGTTGTTATATCATTTTGATGAATTGACCCATTTATCAATTTATAATGACCTTCTTTATCTCTTTCTACAGTTTTTAACTGAAAGTCTATTTGTCTACTATAATGTTCTCTTTTGGTTTTCATTTGTGTGGAATATAGTTCTCCATCCTTTCACTTTGTTTGTCCTTAAAGTTGAAGTGAGCCTCTTGCAGGCAGCATATATTTGGATCTTTTTTTAAAATCCGTTGATTTTGTATATCTTTTGATTGAAGAATTTAATCCACTTATCTGCAAGGTAATTATTGATAGGTAAGGACTTGATAATGTCATTTTTTTTTAAATATTTTTTTGAGAGAGAATTTTTTTTAATGTTTATTTTTTAGTTTTTCGGCGGACACATCTTTGTTTGTCTGTGGTGCTGAGGATCGAACCCGGGCTGCACGCATGCCAGGCGAGTGCGCTACCGCTTGAGCCACATCCCCAGCCCGATAATGTCATTTTTTAAACAGTCTTCTCATCTTTTGTTACTTTATTGTTGTCTTTCTTTGTGATTAGATGTTTTTCTCCAGTGCTATACTTTAATTCCTTATTTTTTATCTTTTGTGTATGTCCAAAAAGTTTTTTGCTTTGTGGTTACCATGAGGTTTATATAAAACATTTTGTAGTTCTAACAAGATACTTAAACAACTTCAATTGCATGAAAACCAATTTTACTCCACTCCTCCACATTTTATGTTTTTGATGTTATAATATTTATGTTTTTATATTGCATATCCATTAACATATCGTTGTAGCTATTGTTATTTCAAATAGTTTTGTCCTATAGCCTTTGTGCTAAAGATACAGCTATTTCAACACATCCATTGTGGTATTTGAGTATTCTGAATTGGAATATGTACTTTCTATTACCAGAGTGTTTGTATGTTCATGTTACTATTTAGCACCCTTTTCTTTTAGCTTGAGGAATTCTATTTAACATTTCTTGTAAGGCAAGTCTGATAGTGGTGAACTCCTTGAGCTTTTGTTTGTTTGGAACTATCTTCATTTTTCAATTCATTTTTTTTTCTTGGTGGTAGTGGGAATCAAACCCAGGGCCTCATATATACTGGGCAAGCACTAAACCATTGAACTACACCCAACCTCTCTTTTGTTTCTGAATGATAGCTTTGCTTGCTATTCTGGGTTGGGATAATTTTCCTTCAGCACTTTGAATATATCACCTCATTCTCACCATACCTATAAAGTGTCTGTTGATAATTTTGCTCATAACCTCATAAACTGTCCCTTATCTGTGATGAGCCATTTTTTCTCACTCTGCTTTCAAGTCTCTCTTTGTATTTTTAACAGTTTAATTACAATATATCTCAGAGTATTATTTGAGTCAAAACTGATTGTGGTTATTTGAACTCCATGTGCATATATGGATGTCCATCTCTCTCTACATTTGGGGAGTTTTCAGACTTTTTTCCCTAAAAAATAGTGAAGGTTTCTGCCCCCTTTTTCTCTATTCTACTTCTTGAACTTCCATAATATAAATGTTAGCTCTACTTTTAGTCTTCCATAAACCCCACAGACTTTCTTCATTCTTTCTTCTTCTCTTACTGGATATTAGAAAAGGCCTGTCTTCTAATTCACAAATCATTTCTTCTTTGTGATCAAATGTGCTATTGTATTTGCATTTTGTTTATTGTATTCTTTAGTTCCAGGATTTCTGTTTGGTACTTTTTTAAAAAAATATTTTATTAGTTGTTGATAAAATTTTTTATTTTATTTATATATTTGTATGTGATGTTGAGGATGGAATCCAGTGCCTCACATATGCTAAGCAAGTGCTTTACCACTGAGCCACAATCCCATTCCCTGTGTACTACTTTTTAAATGAGTTCTATATCTTTATTGAACTTCTCATTTTATTCAAACATTGTTTTCTTGCTATTGTTGTATAACTCTGCTGTCTTGTAACTCACTGACTTTCCTTAAAACAATTATTTTGAATTCTTTGGTGTTAGTTGCTAGAATACTATTGTGTTCCTTTGGCAATGTCATGTTTTCTTGATTTTTCCCATTCTTCAAAGTCTCGTGTTGCTTTTTTCATATCTGAAGAAGAAATTATATTATATATCTTTGCTGACTGACTTTGGAAGGGAAACACCATCACCAGTCAATCCAGCTAGGAATTCCTAAGTTTTTTCATTCCTTTGCTTTAGATGTCTGCTCCAAACTTTTTCTTCCCTGGTCAGAGGTAATTCTTGAGCTTGTATCATGTCTCTTGATCTTACATACTGGCTAGGTTCTAAGAGCCTTCTGTTTGTTTTCTGTAGCATGGTGCTCTCATATGCTCAAACTTCTGTGCTTTATCCCAACTGTGTAGAATTGAACTAAGATACTTATACTTGCCATTCATGGGAGAATGCTTGGGCAGCTGGCCTTGGAGGGATGATATATATGCCGAGCATTTGGTATATACATGGGCCAGGTGAGAGTGTCTGTAGGTGAGCTCTCCTTTGAGGTTCATGTTATGACTTCCTGATGGAGTCCAAGGAATGGTTAGTAGGGTCTGTGGCCTCTTTTTCCTCCTCTTACCTTTTACCAACCTCTCAGATATATTATCACCTGAGTAATATTTATGAGAGAAAAAAAAGTGGGCATCATGGGCAGCATCCTGCAAATGTCAGGGCAGGCAATTCTCATTTTGTTCTTACTTTCCCTTGGGGGAGAAATTGTGGAACAGAGGTTCTCTGTTACTCTGAGCTATACTGCTTTAGGTGAGAAATAAGGTGAATAAAGTCATATCAGTTTTCCTACTTTCTTCAATGCATCTATACTCTTATTTGTTGCTCTAAATATGCCACTGGACTCTCGGACTCCCACAAAAGTATTCTCATCCATAGGTAATTGTCAAACTTAGTGCTTCTTCAGAAGGATGATTCCACCACCTTGCTGACCTCACTCTTCTTTCCTAAATATTTATAAATGAATTGCATCACTATTAGAGAAATAATACTTTTTTGATATTGTGAGACTTCTGGAAAGAGGGTGAGGTTACTAATATTAGTTAAATCAGGCACATTATTAGTATTAGTTCATTCAAAGGTCTTCACTTCATTTTTGTGTTTCTTCATTTTATTTATTCTCCAGAATTCTCATGCCCCACTCTCATTCCTCTTCCCCCTGAAAACAAACATTTTAATGTACTTAGCTTTAATTTTAGAATCAGAAAATTTTGTCTATGTTTGTGTATGTGTATATATATATATGTGTGTGTGTGTGTGTGTGTGTGTGTGTGTATAACTATTTGTAATAGAAAATACACAATATGAACCTCAAATTCTAGGTCATCCACTAACAGACCTTACCCTTCCTTTCCAGGCATGACTACTGCTGTGGCAAGCACTAGTTATACTACTTCCTGTGGGCAAGGCCCTCTTGGCCCAGCCAAAATTTTCCCAGTTGCTTTCATTATCTTCTGAGTCTCTTCTCTTCCCCTTCTACTGTTGAGTCTGACACACTTATTCAAGTTTGTCCTTGCCATTTACTGGGAGCCTAAATTAATATAAGCTTCTTTCTCTCTACCAGCCTCAGATTTTTTTCAAAGGTAAAATAGGATATTAATAATTTCTATGTAAAGGGTCTGTTTGAGTGTTAGGAGGCCATTTATAGAGAAAACTAAGTAGGTAATAGGATGTTGAAAAATGTTCTAACACCACCCCCATCCCCCATTCTTCTTGGAACCCCACTGAGTAAAGTCTTAGCAGGTCTCTAGGATATGATTTCTTTTTTCTCCTCTCTATAGGTATTTGATTCTCTAAGACCTGAGTTTAAGCCATGATTATATCATTAACTACCACCATCCTATTGTTCAATGGGAATGTTGTGAAAGGACAAGAAGGTGTATGAAGTAACTTGGAGTTAACCGGAGATGGAGTCCCACCACGCCATGCTTCTCTGTGTGGCTTTGTAAAGTCACCTTAGTGTCCTTATATCTGTTTTCTTAGCTATGGGGTAGGGAAAATAGCACCTACCACAGAAGTCCCTTCAATTTCATTCCACATGCCTTTTCTTCCTTCATGCCTCATTGCTCAAAATATGGTTGGTTTAGACTGTTAGGACAACTCACCCTGTGTCATCTAGCCTAAGCCACCCTCTTTTTGGAAAATCTATATACAGAAGGAAATTTCCATGATAGAGGGAAAACTGCCAGACAAAAAGTAACATTATACAGGTCCTTCAGAATGAGTGTGTAATCACAGAGCTGATCCCATATTTCATTCACCATCTAACCATTCACACATCTGAATTCATGCAATGAATGGCCAGTCTGGAAGAAAGAGACTGGGAAGTAGTGTTGGGATCATTCACATGAAGGATGTTGAGGATGCAGCAGGGCAGTGGCAGAGGATGTGGAAATAAGGCAGATTTGACAAACAGAAAGGAGGAAAATCAAATGGACTTGGCGAGAGAGTCAGGAGGAGTTTATTCTGCATATATGACAGAGAACACAGAAATGTATTGCACCAGTTCAAGCGGGTAAGACAAAGATAAGGTCAGGAAGAAGGCTGAGACATCTGTGTGAGATAGAATGGGCAGAAATACCTTTTTGAAGGAGGGATTCAGGCTAAGATTCATTGTGTGACCCTGGGCCAGTCATGTTATCTTTCTCTGGTCCTTTAGGTTTCCAGTGCTAAGTTGACAGACAGAGAATGATAATTGTGAGGAATGAATTATCTTTGACAACACACAGGAAGTGCTAAGTGCTACGGGTGATTTGGAGAGGGAGTGGCAGTTGTGTTTAGGCCAGGATAAGATGGGACTGGGCCTACATTTGTACAACAGCTTCTCCACAGGCAACAGGACACACATACATACATGTAATGGAGGAGTGTGGAAGGGAAGATGTGACCTGAATACATGGGTGTTGGATTTGGGGGTATAAGGGGCCAAGGAAGTCAAATCATTCTTTGTCTGGGAGGCCCTATCTTGGCAATCAATAGAGAAGGGTTTCTCTGAACCATGAATCCCAGACTGCCACTTCCTTGGGAAGTACCCAGGCCTGGGTGGTCCAAGGCCTTTTGGTTCTGATTTCGAGTCAGCATCAAAATTGCTGTATGACACTGAGTCAGTTCTAAACTACTGTGGATCCCAGATTTCCCATATGAATGACACAAGCAATTAAAATACACATGTGTGTTGATGGAAAGGTGAATGAAATGTTTCCAAAGAGTTCCTCCAGGTGTGTTATACTTCAGCTTCATGGGACTGAGCCCCCCCCCCAAAAAAAAAAACCTCTAGTTCTGTCTTTATCCCCCTGACTTGCTGTGTACCTTCGAGGCAGCTACCAGACCTCTCTTAGCCTATTTTCACATCAGAAATATCTCTAATTTCCTGATTGGACAGGAGAGTTATCAATGTCCAATTATTCTCCCTGAGGGACTCTCACCCTCATGTAGAGCTGAAAGCTTTGCTGGTCACAGATGACCCCCACTTCCAAATCTTCCATCTGCTCCTGCTGCCCTTCCCTCCTCACTGTCAGGAGCTTGCTGCACTGGCTCGCTTGCCAAACTCGTTGCCATGGCAACGGTTACAAATAACTCGGATGCAGAGAAAGATTTTAACCCAAGAGCTGCTGGGCCAATGCCTTCTTGCTCCCTTCTCAGACCAGACTGAAGGAAAGATCTGGAAAATTCTTTGGAATCAAGTCATTCTCCTGCTCACAAACCTGCCAAGGTTTGTCCCTGTCAACAAAAATAAATTCTGACATTCAAGGACTTCAAAAAACCTGATTCAAATCTTTATAATTAGAGGCTGTAGCTATAGCTCAGTGGTAGCATGTTTGCTTAGTATACAAGGCCCTGAGTTCAATCCTCAGCACTGCAAAAGAAAAAAAAATCCAGAAATTTTTCAATCACATTTGTTACCTTTTCCCATTAAGCAATCATTCTTAAAATTTTTGACATCTACTCTCTGCCATCTTCTGTGTTGGATACTGTACATATAGGTTCTAAAGGAATTTTCTCAGAACTATATCAGGTAGATATTATTTCTCCTTTACAAAGGAGAAAATTAAGGTCTATGGTTATAATTGAGTTGAATAAGAACATGGAGTCAAAATTCAGATTTAAATCTATCAGATTCCCAAACTTATGCTTTTGCCATTCTCAATAGTCCACAAATGTTGATCTACAGATGGAATACACAGATAATCTGTTGTGGGTTTGAATTCCCTGTGAAGAAGGTGGAATACATTTGTCTACTCTAACACCTGAGCATCCATAAGATAAGAGGAAGGAAATTAAGAGTATAAACCTAAAACTCCAAATAGTTCCCATCAGTGGCAGTGGGGGAAGATTACAACAATTTTCTGGCCATCAGAAATGGGCTGGAGGAGTACTAACTGAGAAGCAAGGTTAGAGAAACAGTCAAAGTTCACACCTGGGCAGGGACTACCAGGAGACAGCTGATCTACACTTGAAAAAGCCTAGAGAGGTACAGAAAAGTTACTCTGATGGTGAAAGCAAGACAGAAAGCCCCAAACAGGCAATAATTTAAAGACCATGTTGGAGTCAGGAGATGTGGCACACACCTGTAATCCAAGCTATCTGGAAGGCTGAGGCAGGAGGACTTCAAATTTGAGGCCAGCCTTGACAATTTAGTGAGACTTTATCTCAAAATAAAAAAAAAGGTTGGCATTGTAGGGTGGTGGTACAATACCCCTGGGTTCTGTCTCCAGTACTGAAATAAACAAACAAACAAACAAACAAAATGCATGTTGGAACCATGGATCTTCCCTACTTTCCCTTTGTCTCCTCCATGTTCATGGGTAGAAATTTCAAGAGCTAACCACCTATACTCCTGCAAAATATCAAAGGATTCCAAAATAAAATAAAATAAAACATCTCAGAACAAAAGCCTTCACCTTCTGTCCTTAGAGGTCCTCCGGCGGACTGTGCAGGTCCCCACCCAGTGACCATAAAGGAAAATCTAATAGTGGAGTTGACAAAGCCCTGACCCTTATACAAGACTCCAAACCCATCAGCTTTTTATTGATTTCTTTTAAAATCAGTGGGTTGATAGGCTTGAACATATGTGAAAAGCATGCTAATAGTTTATTTTTATTATTTTGAGGTTCTGGGGTTTGAACTCAGATCTGCTCTACAACTGAACTATATCCCTAGTCCTTTTTTTATTTTTTATTTTGATACAGGGTCTCTCTAAGTTACTCAGGTTGGCCTTGAACTTGGATATCTTCCTGCCTCAGCTTTCTGCCTATCTGGAATTATAGGTGTGTGCCACCTCACTGGGCTGCTAATGGGTTTATGAATGAACTGATGAAACAAACATTAAAAACTAAAACTAGGCACATTTCAACTATGAAAAAAATCAAGCAATTATGAAAAATAGGAATCTGTGTAAATGCAACAAAAATTAATTAGGGTACACTTCTTCACTTTATAGTGACTACTGATTTACTAGGAATTGGGATATACACATATCAGGGGAATGCAAGGCGGGAAAATAGGAGCATGTGTGGAAGGAACAGAAAAGAGGCAAAATCTCTTCTACTATAATGAGTTGTCAAGAGAAATATCTTAAATTGATAAATTAAGAAATGGTAGTAAAAGCATATTATGAGGACTCATGACCAATCATTATTAAAAATTCTTTCAGTTACAGGTAACAAAAACCTCCACTAAACACATATGGCCTTATTTATTTATTTTTCAATTAACAGGAAGTATGGAGTAGGTTCAGCTGCTCAATGATACCATCAAGTAATCATGCTCTTTATAACTTTTTCTTCCTTAACATGTTGTCTTCATTCTCACGTTAATCCTCTCGTGGTCACAAGATGACTATCACAGCTCCAGGCAGCATGACTATATTCTAAGGCAGAAACAGGGACGGTGACAAAATCAGCTATGTATGTCCCTTTGCTCAGGAAACCAAAAGCTTTTTTTCAGAAGGCCTTAGCAAACACCTCATTGGCCATAGGTAGGTCATATAGTCATCCTTAGCTGTAGGGAAGCTAACAAAGGATCTGGCTCCTCAGCCTCTGCGTGGGAGATAGCTGATAATAATGGAGTTGGGAGTGATAAATGCCAGAAGAAACCACCAAAAAGACCAGCCCAAACAGTTGAAAGTAGTTTCCTCTAGGAAGCAACACTTGTAGTCAGAAGGAATGGGACAGGATATTGTTGGGTTTTATTAGTTATCCTTTAGCACTATTTTATTTTTTTAAATTATGTGATGATTAAAAACAAAGTATTATATTTTCTAAGAAAAAAGTGTTAAATTAAAAGTTGGTAGTAGTTTTTTGTCTCCAGAGCAATGGGCATCAATTCACCATAGAATCAAAATTACCTGATTACATAGGCTCTTTGCTTAGATCAAGGTATCTTAGGTATCCACCCATCAATCATAGAGAAAACTGTGCTATCACAATTGATCTGAATGTGGCTGGTGGAAACCAGGGCAACTCGGTGTAGCAATTACGTGGATTGACTGTGGCTAGACTGTCCTGGTGCAATTTCCTGTCTGTCATTTATTATCTTTGTAAACCTGGGCAAATGACACCTGGGAGCCTGACTTTCTTTCTTTATGAAATAAAGGCAATTCAAGTGCTTCGAACAGAGTAAGCAAACATTATCACTATGATTAAAATGTCAAATGTTCCATATAGTGATACAATCTGAGTGTACTTTTGTAATATTCTGCTTCCATTTAGTTAATTTTTTTATCCTAAACATGAGTTTGGACTGTACTGTCACTGAAAATTATTTTTCAGAGATGTGTATGCATATTTTTCCCAGGCCCTTTGCTCTGTTGGGACGACATCAGGAGATGTATAGGCTTGAATTGCTGTTGACTCCTATTGGAGGAAACACTATAAAAAGAATGAGACTGGATTTCTAGTTCTACTAGAAATATTATTATTTAACTTTAAAAAGAGTCTATTCTGTAAATGTGCTGCTAACTATTGTGAGTGCCTTGTGTGGTCTGCAGGAATGAGGTCACCACTGTGGGGCAGGAGTGAGAATGTCTCAGAAAGGAAAAAAATATGTAAAGTGTTATGCTGCAGCAGGAAATACTGTTGATCTATGAGTGAAGAATGGAAAAATGACCTCCTTTCTTTAATGCCAAGGTAAAATCTGAGGATTGCAGGTAGGGTACACATGACCAATTCCATATAGTTGTGGAAGATAATCTTAACCATACTTAAATCAATGAAAATCAAGCATCAGTTATGCAAGATGAATAAGTTGCAAATATAAGCTGTGCAACATTATGCCTATGGTTAATAATATTGTATTATATACTTAAAATTTTCTTAAGAGAATAGATATGATTACATATTCTTACCACAATAAAAATTATTTAAATAAGCATATTCCATGCAGAGTGACCAAAATTTATATTATACTAATATAAGACAAAATAAACACTAAGGCAAAAAAGTGTTACAAGAGACAAAGTAGGATGTTATACAAAAATGACAAGTCAACTTTCCAAGAAGTAGAGAAATTATAAATATATGTTCACCAAACATCAGATCTCCTAAATATATAAAATAAACATGAACAAAATTAAAAGGGAAAATGAGCCTCTAATATTAGTAGAAGATTTCAATACCCCACTATCAAATGGAGAAAACAACTGTGTAGAATATTAATAAGGAAATAGAGGACTTGAACTCACTAAAGACCATTTGGACATAACAAACATATACAAAACACTCATCCAACAATAGCAGAATATGAATTTTTCTCTAGTGAATGTAAGAAACTATATGGTAGATCACAAAACAAGTCTTAATAAATCTAAAAAATATTTAAATCATAGAAAGTATTTTTTCTGTCCACAATGGATAAAACTAGAAATGAATAGTGAAGGGAAAATGAAAATTCACAATTATGCAGAAATTAAACAACTTACTTGTAAACAACCAGTGGATCAAAGAAGAAATCACAAGGGAAATTAGAAATTATCTTCAAACAAGTCAAAATTAAATTAGAAAACATCAGAACTTATGGGATACATTGAAAGCACTAGAAAAAGATAAATTTATAGCTGAAATCATTTATACTTAAAAAGAAGAATGATAGGGCTGGGGTTGTGGCTCAGCGGTGGAGCACTTGCTTAGCACATGCGGGGTCCTGGGTTCAATCCTCAGCACCACATGAAAATAAATAAATAAATAAAGGTATTGTATCCAACTACAATGAAAAAAAAAATATATATATATATATTTAAAATAAGTAAAAAATTTAAAAAATATATAACATATCAACAACCTAACTTTACAATGTAAGGAACTGTACACTGTAGAAAAATAAGAACAATCTGCACCAAAAAATAGAAGGAAGGGAAGAAATAGTAAGATTAGAACAGAGAAAAAATGAAATTTTGAATTACAAAATTGAGAAAATCATGAAAAACAAGCATTGATTCTTGAGAAAATATATAAAATTGGTAAGTTTTAAGCTAGATTAACTAAAAAAGAGAGAGAAAACTGAAATAACTAAAATCACAAATGAAAGAGGGGCATTGAAACCAATGTTACAGAAATGCAATGGGTCAAAAGAGACTATTGCAAATAATTATAGACCAACACATCAATTATCTTAGATAAAATGGATAAATTCCTAGAAACAAATTTACCCAAATAGAATCATGAAGAAATAGGAAATCTGAGCAGACTGATAAATAGTAAGGACATTGAATCAGTTATCAAAAACCTTCCAACAAAGAAAATCTCAGGACCTGATAACTTCACTTGCAGATTTAAGCAAACATTTAAAGAATTACTAACAACCCCCACAACCACAATAAAAAAGAATGACTAATTCCAATGCTCCACACACTCTTCAAAAAAAATTAAAGAGGTAAGGAATGCTTCCAAACTCATAAACCAAAGTCAAAAGATATTACAAGAAAACCACATATAAAAATCCTTGATGAATATTAAATTTAAAATTTCAACAAAATATTAGCAAAAGAGTTCAACAACACATTAAGAGAATTGTACATCATGACCAGTGGATTTATTTGGGGAATGCAAGGATACCCCAACATATAGAAGTCAATCAATGTAATAAATCACATAAACAAAATGATGGGAAAATTCCAGATCATCATCTCACTTAATACAGAAAAAATTGACAAAATTCAGTACCCATTTACAATAGCTACTTAACTAATCAGGAAACTATCTGAAAATAACAAAGCTATACATGAAAAAGCCACAGTTAAGGGCTCGGGTTATGGCTCAGTGGTAGAATGCTTGCTTAGGATGGGTGAGGTCCTGGGTTTGATCCTTATCACCACATTAAAAAAAATAAAGAACAACAAACAAATAATTAAAGGTTAAATTCTAAAAAAAAAAAAGTCACAGTGAAGATCATATTTAATGGTGAAAGATAGAAATTTTTTCCTCAAAGACGAGGTAAAAAACAAGGATGCCAACTTTCATCACTTCTATTCAACACAGTATTAGAAGTTCTAACTAGAGTAATTAAAGAAGAAAAAAATGAAAGGCTTCCAAATACAAAACAAGTAAAGTTTTTTTTCTGTTCACAGATAATATGGTCTTATATGCAGGTAACACTAAAGAACACATGTGTGTGCACATGGGAAATAAATTCAGCAAAGTAGCATACAAAATCAACACAAAAATCAGTTGCATGTCTATACCAATAACAACAATTTGAAAAGGAAATTATTAAAACAATTTAATTTAAAATGGCATCAAAAGAATAAAAACTTAGAAATAAACTTACTCAAGAGATGAAAGACTTGTACTCTAAAAACTATAAAATGTAATAGAAAAAGACACAAGTAAATGGAAATATGTTCTATGTTCCTGGAATAGAATATTTAATATTGCCAAGGTGTCAATAGTACTGTTATGGCTTAGATATGTGGTGTCTCCCAAAAGTTCATGGGTAAAACAATGCAGGAATGTTCAGAGGTGAAATTATTAGATTATGAGAGTCAGAACCTAATCAATAGATTAATCCACTGATATGGATTAATTGTGTGGTAATTGCAGCCAGGTAGGGTGTGGCTGGAGGAGATAGCTTATTTGGGGCCTTTAGGGTTTGTATTTTGTCCCTGGTGAACAGAATTCTCTTTTTCTGCATCCTGTTTCCAATCTTAAACTGCTTTCCTCTGCCATGTCATTTTGCCCTGATATTCTGCCTCATCTTAGGCCTAAAGCAATAGAGTCTGCCATCTATGGACTGATATCTCTTAAACTGTGAGCCCCAAATAAACTTTTCCTCCTATATGTTCTAATCAGATCTTTTGGTCACAGTGATTTAAAAAATGACTAAAGAGGGGCTGGGACTATGGCTCAGCGGTAGAGCACTCACTTAGCACATGCGAGGCCCTGGGTTCCATCCTCAGCACCACATAAATAAATAAAATAAAGATATTAAATAAATAAATGACTAAAGCAAGTACCCAAAGTGATCTACAGATTTATTGAAATGATTATAAAAAAATTTTAACAGCATTTTTTGCCAAAACAGAAAAAATCATACTGAACCCAAATCTCAAGGGACCCCAAATACCACAAAGCAATTTATTTATTTATTTATTTATTTATTTAGGTTCTTTTTAGTTATATATGACAGTAGAGTCATTTTTGATATATTTGTACAAGTATAGAATGTACCTTATTCTAATTGGGACTCCAGTCTTCTGTGGGTACACGATGGGATTCATGGTGATGTATTTGTATACGTGCATAGGAAAATTATGTCAGATTCATTCCACTATCTTTCATTTTCATATCCCTCCTCCTTTAGCTTTATTCCCCTTTGTCTAATCCATTGACTATTCTTCCCCATCTCCCCGCTTATTGTGGGTTAACTTCTGCATATCAGAGAAAAGATCTGACCTTTGCTTTTTTGGGATTGGCTTATTTCACTTAACATGATAGTCTTCAGGTCCATCAATTTACCAGCAAATGCCATAAAGTCATTCTTCTTTATGGCTAAGTACTATTCCATTGTATATATACACCACAATTTCTTTATCCATACATCTGTTGGGGGACACCTAGGTTGGTTCTGTAGCTTAGCTATTGTGAATTGTGCTGCTATAAACATTAATGTGGTTGCATCATTGTAGCATGCTGATTTGAAATCATTTGGGTTTATACTAAGGATTGGGGTAACTGGGTCAAATGGTGGTTCCATTCCAAGTTTTCTAAGGAATCTCCATACTGTTTTCCAGAATGTTTGCACCAATTTGCAGTCCTATCAGCAATGTATGAGTGTACCCTTTTCTCCACATCCTTGCCAACATTTATTGTTACTTGTATTCTTGATAATTGCCATTCTGACTGGAGTGAGACGAAATCTCAGTGTAGTTTTAATTTGCATTTCTCTAATTGCTAGAGATGTTGAACATTTTTTCATATATCTGTTGAACATTTGTATTTCTTCTTTTGAGAAGTGTATGAACCTTAATGTTAGTTAGTAACAGTATATTAATATCAACTCATCAGCTGTAATAAATGTATCATACTAAGGCAAGATGTTAATAATGAGGAAACTGGGAAGATGGCTGAGGATATATGGCAACTTTCTGTATTTTTTGTTCAATTTTTTGGCAAACATAAAACTGTTCAAAAATGTCTACTAATTAAAGAATCCTTGTGCTATCATAGTAAGGGTCTACAAAAATGGTATCATTGGAGAAAACTGAATAAAGTATATTATTTCTTGAACTCAATATTTTTTTCTTGAGGATATCTGAACTATATATTTCAAAATAGTTAAATTGGTAAATCTTATGTATATTTTACCACAATGTAAAAATATGTGAAAAAAATCCAAATTGACACCTCACTATGTAGTGCTTCTAGAGGTAAAGAAAATAGGTTGCTAGGAAAATAATGAGAATAATAAATAACATCTGATTTTTTTTTGTTGTTGTTGTTTTGGTTTGGTATTGCTTTTATTCTGATACTGGGGATTGAACCCAGAGCCTCACACATGCTGGCAAACACTCTATCACCAAGCTACACCTGCAGCCCTAATTTTATGATTTGTAAACAGTTATCTTCAAGTTGAAAATGTATAGTTCTGACCCATTTTACATCCTACCAAGGACAAAAATCAAGATGGCCTACCAGTGATATGAGGAGAAAACATAAAGGAACATAGATTGGTACTGAGGGAGTTGATTTTTTAAAAGTGGGTTAGGACTCTCCTGAAGGATGGATTATCCTCTTCCCTCAAAGGCCATGCCACATGCTTTCTTGGAAATAGGCTGATTGTTTAAACCTAATGGGTTAAGAGAACATAAATTTGGAAAACATTTACAAGAGAATGTTTACTCTCTAATCCTTATGCTTTCTTACATATGAAAACAGCTCCATTAAGAAAAAAAAGGAAAAGAAAGATGGGGGTGGAATCTCATGAAAATTGAAGGGAGATCAGTAAAGTAGAGGAAAGGAACCAGGGGGAGGGAAAAGGGAAGGGACAGGGGAATTACTGGGGACTGATATTGGCCAAATTATATTGCCATATTGTGTGCATGTATAGATATGTAACAACAAATCCCACCATTATGTACAACTATAGTGTACAATTTTTAAAATGTGGAAGAATATGAAAAGAGCTCCATTAGCTATAATTCTCACCTATTCTTTCATGTAAATAAATTTAAATGATAAATATCTTTTCTTGTTGTTTTTAGATATACATGAGCTTAGGGTGTTATTTGACATATTATACATACATGGGGTGCAATTCATTACAATTTTGATCCCATTCTTGTGGCTGAACATGATGTGGAGTTACACTGGTCATTTATTCATATGTGAGCATAGAAAAGTTATGTCCATTATCATCCTATGTGCATATATAATTACACAACTGGTACATGATGTGTAACTCTACATCATGTACAATCAGAAGAATGAGAATTTATACTCCACTTATGTATGATGTGTCAAAATGCATTCTACTGTTATGTATAACTAATTAGAACAAGTAAAAAAAAAAAGAAAAGTTATGTCCATTTCATTCTACTTTCTTTCCCATTCCCATTCTCCCTCCCTTCCCTTCATTCCCCTTTATCTAATCCAATGAGCTTCTCTCCTTCCCCTCCCTACCCTCCCTTGTTGTGGGTTAGCATCCACATATCAGAGAGAATGTTCCATCTTTGGTTTTTGGAGACTGGCTTATTTCACTTAGCATGATATACTCCAGTTCCACCCATGTACCAGCAAATGTCATATTTTCATTCTTCTTTATAGATGAGTAATATTCCATCATGTGTATATACCACATTTTCTTTATCCATTCATATGTTGAAGGGCATCTAGGATGGTTCCATAGCTTGGCTATTGTGAATTGAACGGCTATAAAGACTGATGTGGCTGCATCACTGTAGTATGCTGATTTGAAGTCCTTTGGGTTTATATCAAGGAGTGGGATAACTAGGTCAAATGGTGATTCCATTCCAAGTTTTCTAAGGAATCTCCATACTACTCTCCAGAATGTTTGCACCAATTTGCAGACCCACTAGCAATGTGTGAGTGAACCTTTTTCCCCACATGCTTACCAATATTTATTGTTACTTTTATGCTTGATAATTGCCATTCTGACTAAAGTGAGATGAAATCTCAGTGTAGTTTTAATTTGCATTTCTCTAATTGCTAGAGATGTTGAACATTTTTTTCTTTATTTATTTTCGTACCACTGGGGCACATCCTCAGTCCTTTTTTGTATTTTATTTAGAGATAGGATCCCACTGAATTGCTTAGCACCTCACTGTTACTGAGGCTGGCTTTGAACTTGCAATCCTCCTGCCTCTTGAGCCACTGGGATTACAGGCGTGGGCCACTTTAATTATAGGTGTGTACCACCGCACATGTTGAACATTTGTATTTCTTCTTCTATGAAGTGCCTGTTCAGTTCCTTTGCCCATTTATTGATTGGGTTATATGTTTTTCTGGTGTTATGGTTTTTTGAGTTCTTTATATATCCTAGAGATTAATGTTCTATCTGAGGTGCAGCTGATAAAGATTTTCTCCCATTCTGTAGACTTTCTTTTCATGTATTTGATTGTTTATTTTGCTGTGAAGAAGCTTTTTATTTTGATGCCATCCCCTTTATTGATTCTTGATTTTAGTTCTTGTGTTTTAGGAATCTTTTAATCAGACATACCACGTTTTAAAAATAATACTTTCAAAAGTATTTCTTCAACTGTATTTCCTTAGGACTTTTGTGAGAATAGGGAAAAGATTGCTGGGTTTTAGAATATACAACTATTTAATTTTGCCAGTAACTGCAATTTCCTCTCTGTTTATGCTCCACCCATGGTTGTCCTCATCAGCACTTGATGGTGGAGTCAATCCCACTCAAATTGCATAGGGCGAGAGTGTTGAGAGCCACAGCCGAAGGGGCCCCAGCAAACTTCCAGCTGCCGGCTGATGATTGGCTCACAGCGGCCCCAGCAACATCTAGCTGATTGGCTCCTCTGCGGTGATGCTCATTGGGCTGTTTCCCTGCCCTTTCAGACCACGGAGCTGCTCATTGGGGGACTTTTTTGGCTCCGCCCACGTGACCCAGCCAATCGGCCTCAAGAGCAGGAGGATTGTGGGAGGTGGAGAGAAGCTTGTGTGGGAGAGAGAGGCTTGTGGAAAGCCGGTGGTGGCAGTTGAGGCTCTGAGG
>NW_026000254.1:764775-776172 GCF_001458135.2 Marmota marmota marmota
GTTGAGGAGCCACACGGGAGGGGCCCCAGCAAAACTTCCAAGCTTGCCGGGCCAGGGTGATTTGGCTCAAGCGGCCCCCAGGCAACATCTAGGCTGATTTGGCCTCCCTCTGCGGGATGCTCATTGGGCTGGTTTCCCTGCCCTTTCAGACACGGAGCTGCTCATTGGGGGACATTTTTTGGCTCCGCCCACGTGACCCGAGCCAATCGGCCTCAAGAGCAGGAGGATTGTGGGAGGTGGAGAGAAGCTTGTGTGGGAGAGAGAGGGCTTGTGGAAAGCCGGTGGTGGCAGTTGAGGCTCTGAGGGTTTTTCCTGAGAGGCTGTTTTGTTTGGCGTGTGTGGTTCTAAAAATAAAGTTAGTTTCTTTTGACAAGTGGCTCCTGATTGTGCCCAGCCAGACTGCGGCACGAGAGGAGTGGAATGGAGGTTGAAAAATAACCACAATGTCCACTACAAAGAGGTAACTAAGAAATATGGGGTCCAAGAAAGTTTGGGTCCAACCCAGAAGAGTAATGAAGGGACGTCCCAGGATGACAGCTGTGCCGCAGGCCTACAGAGCAATCCGTCCATATTGGAGCAGGAAGACGGAGGCTCCAGGAGGAAGGTATCTGGGGAAAAAGGGGATTCAAATGATTTTATACTTTCCTTGAGAATTTGAAATAAATTGAGAAGATGATAAAGTCAGGCAATGCAAGGGAAAAAAGAAAGGCAATTGTAATTTATAGGAGTATAAACCACATAAGAAAGAAAATGTAATCCTAATACTTTAAATGAATCTTTTTGGAAAAATATCTATATAATGAAAATAGTATAAACTTTTAGAATGACTATTGGCAAAATATGAGTGACTTATTTATGATTATAAATAAATAATTCAAATATTATTAATTTTGTTAATGTAAACATAAAAGAACAGATGACAGAAGCTAGGAGATAGTATAAATGTAGAGACAGTGTAGGTATAGTAATTAAAGGCACAAAAGTAAGGAATAGAGAATATCTAATTATTGATATGGATATATTGGTGGCATGGGAGGAGGGCCGGCTGGTGGTATAAATAGTAGGAAGTCAACAGATAATGTCTAAAATTGATAAATAAGCTGATAGAAAAGTCTGCATATTATTTCATGAGAACAAAATATAGTTTATTGTTAAAAGTAGACTAGAAGATTTACAGGTCAGGATGGCAGACACAATTCTACTTTCTCCTGAAACCCTGCTACAATGATCCTAAAAGACTAAAAAAGAGGCATAAAAACAATATGAAGAGAATGAGAGCAGGCCTGTCACAGGCGGTCTGTGGAGTTCCTGAAGAGGAGGACCTTGACTCAGAACAACTGTGGTCCTTGGCATAGGTGGTAGAAAAGAATTTTAGCATGCACCATTCAGAGACACAGACAAAAGTTTATTTAGGAAAGCAGAGGCACATTCAAGGGAAAATGTGGGCTATCTTGACAGTCAAAAGCTTTGGGGTTAAAGCAAGGAATACACATTCAGGGGAGAATATGGGCCATCTCCAGAGGAAGACAGCAATCCCTTGCTGTATGGTGTTAGTATTTATAGAGAGTTGCTAGGGCTAGGTAGAGGTGGGAAGCCAGGATGAAATTACACAATTTCACGCCTGTTTTCCCAGTGCTTGAACATTGCCCTGATGTTACTTATTGTAGGCAAGAATGTGGATCAAGGGCACGTGCTAGGTTGCTCAGGAGTTGTAATAGTTCATATGCATTTCCTGCATTTCAATGGTTCATAGGCATTTCCTGCATTTCAATGGTTCATGGGTGTTTCCTGCATTCCAATGGCTCCTGGGAACTTCTCTTTTGAGACTAAGTCTATGTTTCCTTTTCTCTATCCCCCAATTCCTATCTCAGGTCCATCTACAAAAGAAATTTCAAAAATTCCTGAAAGATAAGAAGTAAATGGAGGAATGGTGAGTGATGAAGCATGGTGGAGGGAGCCATAGCCTGGAGTATGTATGGAGGAGATGCCTTTGAGGAAGGAATTGTTTTTTCTCTGCAGAAGCCTGGAGAGTCTTAGGCCTTGGCACTCCCAGGTATGATGAAGGGTTGTGAGTGAGATGTGGGGCTGAAAACAGGGAGTTTAATTGCAAGGCTGTATATCAAACCATCAACCCATTCCCTTGTGTACAAGTCATAGCAGCCAGGTGTCAACCTAGTAAGCAAAAACAGAGGTTTCTTTTTGTGGCTTGAATGCATACCCCAACTTAAAATATTGAAAACCTGAACATCCATGCACAATGTTGGGAGGTAGAGCCTAACTGTAGGTATTTAGATCACTCTCATGAATGGATTAATGCTGATTATAAAAGCGCTTGAATCTGTGAATTCCAGCTCTTGCTTTGTATCATCCTCTCTCATCACTCAGGACCTGTGGGGTTCTTGGCTTACTGATGGAAAAGAATTTCAGCACATGCCAGTCAAAGACAAAATCAGGTTTATTTAGAAAGTAGATACACATTCTTCAAGGGAGAAGAGAGAAGTAGTCTCAGCATAGAGAAACTTTGAGGTAAAGCAAGGAATACGCAATCAAGGGAGAATGTTGGCTATCTCCAGAGGGAAAGAAAGCAACCCATTGGTATGGGCTGATAGTATTTATCAATGCTAGAGGCTGGACAAGAGGTGGAAGCAGGGTGGAACTACATAATTTTATGCCAGTTTTTCCTTTGCTTGCGCATTTCCCTCATTTTTACAAGGGCATGTTGCTCAAAATTTACAATCCTGCTTTCTGCATCTCAATGGCTTGTGGGAATTTCCTTTAAGATTAAGTATATCTTGCTTTATCCTAAATCCTTATCTCACCACTAGTTGCCTAGTCCTGTCCCCACACATAAAGCTTCTAGTGAGATTTTTATTTTGATACATTCTTAAATATCAATCACTGATAATCATTGATCACAAAGCACTTTAGAAAATGAAAGAAAGAGATGAAAATAAGCAAACAGAACAATACCAAAAGACTCTAAATAGATGATATTCTGGAAAAGGCAAAACTATAGAGATATTAAGATCTGCCTTCCAGCCATTGCTCTTAAGGGATATGATGGATGAGGCAGCCCCAAGGATCTCTGAAATGACCTTAAGGGTCATTCTTCCTTTGCCTTGATGAATAGCACCTTGTTATCCTTGTGATGGGGAACTATCCAATACTAATCTTCTTATCAAATAATCACTTAGACAAGCCCTTGCTTCCTCCGATCAGGCTTTTTCTTTTTTTTTTTTCAATGTGGATAGGCCTAGACTTTTCCAAAAATTGTTTTATTTTCTTTTTGATTAACATTTTCATTAAATGATTTCTCTCTTCTTGAATTTTACCATAACCAACCGAAAGGAACTCTACCACTTCTTTAACACTTTGCTTAGACACAGCTTTAGCTACTGATTGAAGCAGAGAGTAAAATGGTTGTTACCAGTGGTTGGGGAAAAGGCAATGTTGGTCAAAAGGCATAAGATTTCAGTTATCAAGAGGAATAAGTTCAAGAGGTCTATTGTACAACATGGTGACTTTAGTTAATAACAATAATATTGTATACTTGAAAATCACTAAAATGATAAATGTTAGGTCATTTTTTTTTAGTGTTAGAAGTTGAACCTAGGCCCCCTTGTGTATGCTAGGTAAGTGTGGAACAGTGGTCCACTTTATGCTTTGAATATAATCCTTGCTGTTCTGCTACTGCAACTTATTTTTAAAATGGACACGTTTCTTTCCCTTCCTCTCTCCTTGCTCCTCCCTAATCTCTCCCTTTCAGTAATCTCATGGGAAACCGGATTGCCTTTCTTCCCCATCCTAGACAGATTTATCTTTCCTTGAGTACACACCCACCATAGGAATGAAGTAATCCAGACTTTGGGATTACTTCCAGAAGATCTCAGAAATTACTATCTCCCAAATTAACAAGTGAATCACAACTCCAACAGAGAACTCATGGAATGTAGCCTTTGAATCACCTCTTTAAAAGCCCCCCTGTTGGGCTGGAGTTGTGGCTCAGTGGTAGAGTGCTTGCCTAGCAAGTGTGGGTCCCTGGGTTTGATCTTCAGCACCACATATAAATAAATAAAACAAAAGATACATTGACAACTAAAAAAATATATTTAAAAAACCCTGTTCCTGTTGATGGGCAGAATCACAGCCTTTGAGACAGGAGTCCCCTGTGTTTCTCCTTTGCCAGCAAAGCAATAAACCTTCCTTTTTCACTTTTCTCAAAACCGTGCCCTCATTATTGGATTGGCCTCAGGGACAAAGATAGAGCTTTCAGCAACAAGTGCTCTACCACTGAGCCATATCCCCAACCCAGTTAATACATAAATTAATTATCAGGATTTAGCTATTCCACAATGTATATATATTTCAAAACATGTTATATGCCACAAATGTTTCAGTTTTTGTCAATTTAAAAAGATATAGCTTCAACTAAACATACAATTACACTGTTTACAAGTTGTACCTTCCACAAAATACTAGGACATGAATATTGTGGAATGATTATGTCTAATTAACATATCCACTGCCTCACACAGTTTTTTTTGTTTGTTTGTTTTGTTTTTTGTACAGGGGATTGAACTCAGGGGCACTTACACAAACTTCAGGCCTCTTTTTATATTTTATTTAGAGATAGGGTCTCACTGAGTTGTTTAAGTCCTTGCTAAAATTACTGAGGTTGGTTTTGAACTCACAGTCCTCCTGCCTCAGCCACCCCAGGTGCTGGGATTACAGGTTTATGCCATTGTGCCCGGCTTACATACTTTTTATTGTGAGAGTGTAACAGTGGTCCTCTTCATGCTCTGAATATAGCCTTTGTTGCTCTGCTGCCAAGACTTATTTTGAAAACTGAAATGTTTTTTTTTTCTCTTCCTATCTCCCTCCCCCTCTTTAATCTCCTTCTCCCTAATCTGAGGGGACAGGATTACCTTTCTTTCCTATCCTAGGCCCAAGTTATCTGTCCTCCAGCACACAGCCACCACTGGAACAAAGTAATTCAGATTTGGAGATGGCGCCAGAAGATCTAAGAAATGACTGTCTCCCAAATTAACAGTGAGTTACAATCCAAGACAGGGAACATCTAGAATGTAGCCTTTGAATTACCTCTTTAAAAACCCTCTGTTCCAGGCTGTGGCTGTGGCTCAGCAGTAGCACACTTGCCTGGCATGTGTGAGGCACTGGGTTGGATTCTCAGCACTGCATATAAATTAATTAATTAAATAAAGGTCTATCAACAACTAAAAAGTATTTTTAAAAAAACCTTTGTTCCCCTGATTGAAAGAATCACATCCTCTGGGACTGGAGCTTCCTGTGCTTCTAATTTGCTAGCAAAGCAATAAAGCTTCTTTTTATTTTTTCTCAAAAGCAAGCCCTTGTTATTGTATTAGCATTAGGGACAAGGACTGAGTTTTCAGTAAAAAGAGCACTTAAAAATCTATTTTTAAATTGCATATTATGTACCACATTATATTCACCCATTCATTTGCTGATGAACACTTCAGTTGATTCCATTTTTAGCTATTGTGCATAGTGCTGCAATATACACAGGAGTGCAAATATCTCTTTGACACACAGATTTAATTTCCTTTTCTACCCAGAAATGGGATTGCTGGGTCATAGGATAGTTCTATTTTAAATTTTTTGAGGAAAATCCATATGTGTTTTCTCTGGGTTTGATCCCCCAACCCTGAAATAAAAGGCATACAAATAAATAAATAAAATCTATTTTTTTTCTAGCAATTTTGAAATATGTAATGCAATATTATTAACTGATCACAACCATATGTAATAGATATAAAAACTTATTCTTCCTGTTCAAACTTTGAACACTTTGGTCAATATCTCCCCATTCCCTACCCTTATCCCTTCACCCCTTGGAAACCACTATCATACTCCCTACTTCTATAAGTTCAACTTTTTTAGATTCCACTTACAGATTATGCCTTGTTTGTCTTTCTATGCCTGACTTACTTCACTTAGCATAATATTCTCTAGATTCACCCAAGTTTTTTCAAATCATAGAATTTCCTTGTCTTTTATAGCTGAATAGTTCTGCATTATGTATGCATGTCACATATTCTACATCTATTTATCTATCATGGACACTTAATTTTTTATTTAAAAGATAACATTGTATGTATTTATCACCCACAACTTGATGTTTTGAGGTACATAAATGTAGTGGAATAGTTAACTCTAGCTAATTAACAAATGCATTACCTCACATAGTTACCATTTTGTGGTGAAGGCATGCAACTCTTTGCATTATTCAAGACCACAATATATCCTAATTAACTATAGTCATCTTGCTGAAATAGTTTTCTTGAATTCATTGATCCTAACTAACTATAATTATGTATCCTTTGACAATCTCTCCCCATCCTTCCTTCCCTCCACTCTTCCCAGTCTTTGGTAACCTCAATTCTGTTCTCATTTTTCAGAAGATCAATGTTTTTAGATACTACATATGAGTGAGATCAAGAGTGCTTTTCTTTCTGTATCTGACTTCTTTCACTTAACATAATATCTTCCAACCTCGTCTGTGTTGTCACAAACAACAGGATTTACTTCTTTTTTATAGGTTAATCATGTACCATTGTGTATATATACTACATTTTCTTCATTCATTCATTCATTTGTTGGTGAATACTTTGGGTGATTCCATTTCTTAGATATTGTACATAGTGCTGCAATATACATGCAAATATCTCTTTGACATACTGATTTCATTTCCTTTTCCACCCAGAAGTATGATTGCTACATCAGAGGGTAGCTGTATTTCTGAGGAAACTCAATACTGTTTTCAATAATAGCTGTACCAATTTACAATCTCACCAACAGTGTGCAAGTATTGCCTTTTCTCCACATTTGTGCCAGAACTTTTTTTTTGGTAGAGAATTTAACCCAGGGGCACTTAACCACTGAGCCACATCCCCAGGCCTTTTATAATGTTTTATTTTGAGATAGAGTCTCACTAAGTTCTTAGGGACTTGCTAAATTGCTGAGGCTGGCCTAAAACTTGCAATCCCCCTGTCTCAGTGAGCTGCTGGGATTACAGGCATGCACCACCATGCCTGGTTTATCTTTTGTATTTTAATAGTAGTCATTCTAACAAGTATGATGTGATATCTCATTGTGATTTTAATTTGCATTTCTTTGATGATTATTGATGCTGAGTGTTTCTTCATAAATCTATTGGACATATTTGAAAACAATACTAAAATTGTTATTTACTTAGAAGCATTCAGAATATCAACAAAACAGCTGCAACTTTTTTTTTTTTTTACAATTACTGAGTGGTATTCAGTTAACAAAAAGCAATTATTTTGTGTAAGGTGTATCAGAGACAACTGAAGATGAAAAAGTTACTCTATCTATATATAACTAATTTGTGCTGTTTGTTCACCAAACAAGAACTGCTTTAAATTTCCATGACAATTTAAAACCCACATACTGTGGTGGTTGTTGTTGCACACACCTGTAATCCCAGTGGCTTCCGAGGCTGAGGCAGTAGGATTGCAAGTACAAAGCCAGCTTCAGCAATTTAGCAAGTCCCTAAGCAATTTAGTGAGACCCTGTCTCAAAATTTTAAAAATAAATAAATAAAAAGGGTTGAGGATGTGACACAGTGGTTAAGTGTCCCTGGGTTAAATCTCCAGTATAAACAAATAAACATATTGCACCAGGCCTAGGGTATTGGCTATTGAAAATACCACCAAGACAGGTCTACCTAAAGACACAGTTGAGATCCTTTAGACCCTGCAGAGTTTAAAAGCATATTTCACACAGCCTTACATTTCAATTTTTTTTCTTTAAAAGCAGCGAGCTGTATACAGGGGATAAATGATGTTTTATAGACAAAGAAAAAATGCACTAGACTAACCAACTTAGTCATCATCTTCATTTTTATCTTCCTCTTCCTTGCCATCCTCTTTATCTTCCTTGTCTTCCTCCTTTTCCTTCTTTTTCTTTCATTTTTATCCTTAGTAACCCTCTTTTTGGCTGTATCAAGCTTTTCTTTACCTTGATATGCAGCAGTATCCATTTTGCATTTTTCCTTCAGCTTGGCAAGCTTTCTTATCATAAGGCTGCTTGTCATCTGCAGCAATGTTATTCAACATATTTCCCAATTTCTTTGCAACATCACCAAAGGATAGGCCAGGATATTCTCATTTGATTTGGGGACAATAGTGAGAACAACACAAAGCCTTTTGAGTGCATTGGGACCCTTGAACATTTTAGCTTCCCCCTTTGGAAGGGATATAGATTTTCCTTCCCTTTCACAATGGGCCTTGTCTGCCTTTGCCATGTCTTCAAATTGCCCTCTCTCCTTAGCAGATATGGAATTTCACCTCTCTGATCACTTCTTAGAAAATTCAAGATGCTGAATAAAGCATCTGGGTGCTTCTTGAGCTCCTTCTGGCAAGTTTACACACACACACAAAATGCATGTGATGAAATTTTGCTATTAGACTTCTTAAGGATCTCCTTTACCCATGTTTACTTATATTTCCTCAGCAAGGCACAGAGAAGTTGCCCAATGTTATATTTTGGATATCAGATATACCCCAAAAGCTCCTGTGTTAATGCAGGAATGTTCTGAGGTGAAATGATTGAATTGTGAGAGCTGTAACCTAATCAGTGCATCCTATTTTAAATGGGTTTGGAGTGGTAACTGTAGGTGGGTAGGACATGGCTAGAGAAGGCGGGTCACTGTGGGTATACTCTGGAAGGGATCATCTTCCTTGAGGCCCTTTCCCCTTCCTTCTCTGCTTCCTGGCTGCCATAAAGTGAGCAGCTTCCCTCTGCCATGCCCTTCCCCCATGAGGTTCTGCCTCCCCTTGGGCCCATAGGAATGGAGTAGGACAATCATAGCCCGAATCTCCAAAAACATGAGGCAAAACAAACTTTCTGTACCCTAAATTGTACTTTAAGGTACTTTTGTCACAGCAACAAAAAGCTGACTGACACCCAGCACCCATCCAGCGCTCACTTGCTCCAGTGCCATCTTTAAGGCGTTCAATGTCACTGATGGCCATCTGTATATCTTCTTCTGAAATATCTGTTTTCCCATTTTAAAAATTGTGTTATTAGTTTTCTTATTATTGAGTTATTTGAGTTCTTTATGTATTTTGGACACTTAACCCGTTTTAAGATATATGGTTTGCCAATACTTTCTACCAGTCCATTAGTGGTCTCTTTATTCTATTGTATATTCTCTTTATTCTATATTCTTTTGCCATACTTATACTTTTTAGACTGATGCAATCCTGTTGTCTGTTTTTGCTTTTGTTGCTTGTGATTTCAGGGTCATATCCAAAAAATAATATCCCAGACCAATGTATTGGAGCTTTTCCTCTAAGTTAACTTGTATTAATAATTCCAGGTTTTACATTTAAATATTTAGTCCATTTGAGCTGATTTTTTATAAGGTGAGAGATAAGGATTCACTTTTTTTTTCTTCTGCATGTAGATATACAGTTTATTGAAAAACTCGTCCTTTTCTCATTGTGTGTTCTTGGCACCTTTATAAAAAAAATCAATTGGCCATAAATGTGTGAGTGCATTTCTGGGTTCTCTATTATGTCCCATTGTTTGAAGTGTCTATTTTAATGCCAATATTATGCTGTTTTGATTACTCTAGTTTTTTTTTTTTGCTCTAGATTACTCTGAATTCAGACAATTTCTTTCCCATATTATAATAAGATCACTTTTTCTCCAGTTTTCTATAACATGCTCTTCATTCCTGAAACTTCATCAGAATGTCCTTTACCATTCACATTTCTGTCAATATTCTGTTTATCACCACTTAGATATTCTCTAAGGTTACAGCTGTCCTCTTTTACCAGAATCTTCCTTAATGTCCTTTCATGACAATATAAGATTTTTCTATCCTGCATCACAGCATTCTTCCATCTTCTACTCATTTTCCAGTTCCAAAGCCAGATTCACAGTTTTAGGTATTTGTTAGATTAGAGCTGACATTTATGCCCACCTCCTTACAATGGATTGAACTCAGGACTTACGCACATCCCCAGTGAGCTCCCAGTGAATTTATGTCTTAGTATTTTTTATTATGTTTGGATTGTTATCACAAAATACCATAACTGAGTAGGGTATAAACAACAGAAATTTCTGGGTACAATTGCACACACCTATAATCCCAGCAACTTGGGAGCATGGGGCAGGAGTATCCCAAATTCGAGCCTGGCTTTAGCAACTTAGTGAGACCTTATATCAAAAATTAAAATTAAAAGGAATGGAGATGTACCTCAGTGGTAAAGTGCCCCTGGGTTCAATCTGTAGTATAAAAAATACTCAGAAATTTATTTCTCACGGTTCTGGATGCTGGGATGTTCACAATCAAGGCACAGCACATTTGGTGTCTGGCAAGGGTTTTCTTTCTGGTTCATGTGTAGAAACTTACCTGTCTTCAAATAATGAAAAGGGCAACTGAGTTCCTTCAGTCTTCTTTTGTAAGGATATTAATCTCATTCATGAGGACTGTGCCTAATTACTTCCCAAAAGCCCCTCCTCTTAATAACATCACCTGGTGATTTAGGATTTCAATGTATTTATGAATTTGGGAAAGGGAACACAAGAATTCAGATCACAGGAAGTTCCAGTTTAAGTGAATAAAATATGTGTGGGTGCATGTGTGCATATGTATGTATAACAATCAGGGAAATCATATCAAGAATGATTATTTTTTGGTATGATAATGATTGTAAATATTTTAAGACTTCTTATCTATTTTAGAGACATATCTACAAATGAAATGGTATAATGTAAAAAATTTACTTTAAAATAACTTGAGAATGGGGGAAGAAGATAGAGAATATGTGGGGTGGCACACATTGTGAAACAAGTTTGGCCATGATTTGAATAATTCTTATAACTAGTGATGGTTACATGAGGTAGCATTGTACTATTTTACTTTAGCATATGAATTTTTCTAAAGTAAAAACAATAATTGACTTGAAGTGGCACCAACTAGCCAAGGATGGGACAATTTGATCAACAAGGACACAAATGACTCCAATAGCCTGAAACTTATCAAATCAATTTAAACATGTAAATTTATAATGAATAAAAATTCACTTAATTTTGTCATCTTTGAAGGTTACAATGACAACCAACTCATTATTTTGAAAGCTGGTAGATAATAGAATTATGCATTTATTTTACTTTCAATTTACTAGGAAACTAAATAGTTGATGTGGAAAAGTTCTGTTTAGAATTCCAATTTATAAGCCAGGCACAGTGGTGCATGCCTGCAATCCCAGCAATTCAGGAGGCTGGGGCTGGAGGATTTCAAGTTCAAGGCCAGCCTCAGCAATTTAGCAAGACCTTGTCTCAAAAAAGAAAAAAAAAAAAAAAAAAAAAAAACAGATCCATGAC
>NW_026000254.1:778544-787650 GCF_001458135.2 Marmota marmota marmota
AGAGAGAGAGAGAGAGAGAGAGAGAGAGAGAATTTTTTAAAATGTTTTTATTTTAGTTCTCGGCGGACACAATATCTTTATATGTGGTGCTGAGGATCGAACCCAGGCCGCACGCATGCCAGGCGACTGCGCTACCGCTTGAGCCACATCCCCAGCCCTTGCAGCAGTTTTATACATTCTTTGGAGAAGGCAGGGACCTCACATACATCATAGCATCTCTTAGCAAATCATCACACACCGCGGGAAAATCAAATAACAACTCTAAAACATGATTAGCACATTCACTGGCGGGAACAAGTTGGGTAAGGGTGATTGGTCAGTACAAAAGGGGTATTCATTTGAACTGATTGGTTTAAGCCAAGAGGGGTGTTCATGCTGAACTACATGGTTTCCCAACATGTTATCAACCACCATAAACTACTGGGAGGGTCATCTGTCATCCCAGGTATTTCCCTGTCTCATGCTGATTGGTGGCTGCTAGGGGGTTGCTATGGATCCCCACCTAGCCTGAGTCAGGGACACCTGGGCTGCAGATCTCTCCTGTTATTTGTAGATAAACAACTTAGCAGGGTGGGAATGTGCCTAGGAGTGCTCTGTGGGTCTTTCCAAGGACAAAGGTCATGTCCCTTCCTTGGACAGGCTTTGCTCTGAGGTAGAGGCTGGTTTTTCACTGCCAAGTCTAAGAAAGTGGAAGTCTCAAAAAGAGGAACCAAGGATATAGTCCTCATTTAAGGCTGAAAGAAAGCATGGAAGCCCATTGGAGTCCCTGGTGAAAGTCCACATTGAGCAGCTGAAGAACTTGGAATCTGATGTCCATGGATAATGGCAGGAGCAAAATCTGTACCCATAAAAGTCAGGCATGAGCACATTTGTGAACTTTCTTTTTAAATTTTTTAAATTTATTTTTTAGTTATAGATGGACACAATGTCTTTATTTTTATGTGGTGGTGAGGATTGAGCCCAAGGCCTCAGATGTGCGAGGCAAGTGCTCTTCACTGAGCTATAACCCCAGACCTATGAGCTTCCATCTGGGATCCAGCCTATTGGATGATGCCACCCCCATTCAGGGCATGTCTTACCCACTCGATTCACTGTCTCACATACCAATTGTGTCTGGAAACACCCTCACAGACACACCAGGAAGTGTGCTTTATCAATTTTCTTGGTGTCTCTTAATGCAGTCAACAACCAAGATTAATCATCACACCTGGGCTCTGCATACAGAGGCTCAGGGATCTTTGTGGCCTTCAATGTATATGAAGAAGCACCTCCCAGAAAGGCACTGGAGCAGAAGGAACAGAGCCTCTGTATGCAGAAAGACCGCAGTTCAAAATTGGGCTCTAACTGGGCATAGGTGTGCACACATGCAACCCCAGCACTGGGGAGGCTGAGACAGGAGGATCACAAATTCAAAATCAGTTTGAACAACTTAGCAAGACTGTCTCAAAATAAAAAGGGCTGGGGATGCGACTCTGGTAGAGCACTTGCCTAGCATGCTTAAAGACCTAGGTTCAATCCCCAGTACTGTAACACACACACACACACACACACACACACACACACACACACACACTAGAAGTTCTCCGGGAACCACTCACTGACTCCTCCCCTGGGAGCTACCCTGTGACGCAAGAGAGTCAAATGGAGCAGATTGGTGTGTATGGGTGTGTGTGGGGGTGTGTATTTTTACTGAATTAAACTGAAATGCTGCTTGGGAAGAAGGAGGGGGAAAGACTTGGGACTGAGATAATTGACCAGATTTAAGACAAAATATACACAAACCTCCTCTCAGTTAACATTCTTTACCCACTAGCTACCAATCTTTTCTTCCAATGGATAAAAATTCTTTGGCTCCCCTCCATCGGCTAATGTCACTCCTATTCCTTTAAGCTTCCTCACTACCGCATTGCTGATGTCCCTTAGCCAACCCTCCCCAGGCCAACTGTTCTCACCGCAGCTAAGCTATTATGCCCCAAAAGCTATTATAACTCAGGTTCCCCAGTTTCCCATCTTCTTTTGCTCTTGGCTAATGTCCCTCCCTTCCTACTCCTACCAATATCCATCACCTGATGGAGCTAAACTAAGTTATGTTCCTAAGATTAATGAATTACTTTGTCCTTCCCTGGATATCATTCATTGGCCTGCAGCTCCACTGTTAATTCATTTTCTCTCCCACACCAAGGCCATTTTTATGTCCTGCATTGTGAGGCCTGTAGCAAGTTGTGCCAATCACTGCACTTCTGTTCAAGTTTGGTCTCAATGGCTGTCACCTCCTTCTGTAAATGGGTCATTTCCTTAAAAAGGTCCAGGAAAGTAAGAAAGACCCAGATCTGGCAGGTTTCCTCTTCTAACTATTCCTAACTAACTATTCCTTGTATTCTTCAAGACCTCCCTCCCTATCCCTGAGCCCACTCACTTGTTGGCGCCCCCAAGTTTCTTCCGAATTTCCTCCATCTCATGATTCTTGTCATTCACTTCTGACTTCTTGGCCAGGTGCTGATTCTTCAGGTCTTGTAGTTGGGCCATGGTCTCATCTATGATCTTCATATGTCTTTGCTCTTCCTGGTCCCAGCAGGGAACAGGATAAGACATGAAGGTTTTCCCATCTCACTGTGGGATCTTCTCTTGTCCCACCCTTCCCAACAGGCAGTTTGTTGGAGCCACTCATCAATGAGCTTTGCTTTCACACCCCTGTAACCTCTTAGCATTCTTTATCTTATTTGGTTGCCCTCCCACAAAATCCCAATTACCTAAGTTACCCACTATAGACAAGTTCAAAATATGGAAAAATTATAAAGAAGAGGGAGAGTACTCCTTATCCCACCAGCCAGAGATAACCAATTAACATTTTAGTATATTTCCTCCCAGCATTATTTATAAATAGCTTGACATAGTTGAGACTAGATTGTAATTAACAGTTTGTATTATGACTTAATGTTATATTTGAACATTTTTAAATTAAAAATTTGTCAAGTATAACATAACATGTTTTATGAAACTCTACTCAAACACTACTTTGTATTTCTAAGAGTATGTGTATAGGAATGGACGTGTATTTAAGTAAATCCCTAAAAGATCTAGAAGAATACAAACTATCCCGAGTTTATCTCTGCAAAGAACAAGGGGACTAGTATTGAGAGTAGTCAGCCAAAGAGAATTGTATCATTACTTATAATGTTTTGATTTTGTATTGGAAGAATTTTTTTCATTTTGATTTTAAGAAGTCATATAGCCAGGTATGTTGGCACATGCCTATAATTCCGGCAGCTCAGGAGGCTGAGGCAGGAAGATCATAAATTTAAAGCCAGCTTCAGCAACTTACCAAAGCCCTAAGCAACCCAGTGAGATCCTGTCTCTAAATAAAATATGAATTTAAAAATGGGCGGGGATGTGGCTCAGTGTTTAAATGCCCCTGAGTTTAATCCCTGGTGCCAAAAAATTAAAAAAAAAAGTCATATAAAGGGGACATATCTGCAACTTACTCTCAAATGGCTAATAAGAAGTAATAAGCAGGGGCTGGTTATATAGCTCAATTGGTAGAGTGCTTGCCTCACATGCAATCCCCAGCACCACAAAAATAATAATAATAAGCATACATACAGGGAATGCAAAAGCAAATGTGGTAACATGTTCATGACTGATGAATCTTGATGGGCAGAAGGAAGTTCTTATACAAATGACTTGGGCATATTCACATTTTGGTGTCCATGAGAGAGGGTCCTAGAACCAATCTCCCATGAATACTGAGGGATCACTGTACTATTCCTGCAACTTTCTGGTAACCTGAAAATCATTTCAAATTAAAAGTCAAAAATTCATATAAATACATTATCATGGATCATCTAGATGTAAATCTAGTCCTGCCCTATCGGCAATTTCATTCAATATTCAAATGACACAAAAGAGGACTGCTTTAATCACTAGAGATTAATGAAGAAAAACACAAACAAGCAACAAATATAGGCAGACATAAAAGTCAAACCAAGAGAAGACAGAACCACATTGGAAGGGAATGCTATAAGCAACAAAGATTTTATGGTTAACTTAAAGAGAAAGGATGTAGGAAAATGAGAGTCATCACAAGAATATACATTGACACAGACAGGTTAAACTCAAAAGAACTGATCTATAGTAGAATAATCACATTATGAAGTGACAGAGTTTCCACAAAACATTCTTGCAATGAATGAATATAGTTCATCTAAATTTTGGGCCGGGACTCTTTGGGGATGTACCTCTAAAGGTACTTGTCAGTTCACTCTTAGACTATTAGTTCCTCCCCCTTGCCTTCTTGTGACTGGACCAGCAGGTCTTAAGACCAAACCCAGCAGACAATGAGTGGCTACCTCTTATAGCCACTATGAACAAGTGACTGTAGGTAACATAAATACAGAACAGCTCAGGATGCTGGAACTCAAAGGTAAGGATGCATGAGAAAGGGACTACTAAGGGAAATGCCATGAAAGCTTATGCTGACAAAGTAGAAGATCTAATGACTAAATATGAAATGTGAAGGGACTGTATTCAGTTGCTAGACATGGATTTAAGTTAAACTGATACAATGTCTTATTGCTCACTATAGAATAGTTCAAAGTATACAAAAAGTAAAATGTGAGAAGGGGAATAACTTGTAGTTCCCACAGCTAGAGATAGCCAATTAACATTTTAACAAATTCCCTTTGAACATGGTTCATAGATAGCTTTACATAGTTGAGACAAATTATATTCTCACTTAATGTTTTATTTTAGCATTTTTCCACATCAGCACTCTCTTTCAATTTATGTTTTTTTAAAAAAGTCTACATGAGGGGCTGGGGATGTGGCTCAAGCTGTAGCGCACTTGCCTGGCATGTGTGCGGCCCGGGTTCGATCCTCAGCACCACATACAAACAAAGATGTTGTGTCTGCCGAAAACTAAAATAAATAAACAAATATTTTAAAATTCTCTCTTTCTCTCTCTCTCTCTCTCTCTCTCTCTCTCTCTTTAAAAAAAAAGTCTACATGAACAATACTGTGTATTTTCTGAGTCCATATATATGAATATAAAACCATCTAGGAAGTAATTGGTAAAAGAGGATTTTAGCCTTTCTTATAATGTTCATATTTTATAAAAGGAGACTATTTTGTTTTCATTTTAATATTCAAAAGTCACATAAAAGGTAGGGATTTGGGATGACTGAGTAAAGATGCCCAGCACTCACCCTTTCCTCCATAAGGAAAAAGTAAGAAGCAGATAGCTGCATTTTGAGGTGAGCAACCATGGAGGAACACTGGAAATCAACAGGAGAGAGTTTGGAACTTTGTAAGTTTCAGAGTCTTGGGTCTATAACATAGGAGAAATAAATCACCAGGCATCTGCCACCCAGGCTTCACAGCCAAGGAAAGGGTAGTCTCTTCTTTGCAGGGGTAAGGGTAAAACAAAATCCTAGCAAACTCTCAGTGTGAATGCTGGCAATTCTAACTACTAGGAAACCACAATCCTCACAGGCTTGCAGCCCACTTAGATATGTAACCCAAAATTTACACAGCAACCTTGCTTTGGAAAAGGATGTCACATCATTCCCAGTGAATACCCTGCTTGCTGTAGCCAGGAGCTATCTTGAGAAGTGAGATATTGTTTCAATTTGGGCTACTCTAGATGTAAGAAACCCCTGCATATTCCCATCTCTCCACAGATATTCTATTGCACTGGTTCTGGGGTATCTGCCTCACAAACTCAACTTAACCATGCAAAATGATTATAACACAGATCCACTTGGTGGCCTGCACTGTAGGGTATACACATTGCAATATGGATGGGAACAGAGAACACTTCACTTGAGAACCAAGAAATCAGTATGTTTGCCCTCTGAGATCAAGGGTGTGGCCAACCATATGTGAACTTGTGCCAGGGCCAGCACTAAAGGCAGGCACCCAAGTGTTCCTGCTTCCCTTCCCCTAATACCACACTCAGATACCTGCAGTGGATGGGGCATGGAGGGAATATCAAGGTCCTAACTGCTGGCCCATGCACATGTGAGTGCTGAGGGGGACTTGAACAACTTTCCAGCTCTAGCCATTGCCTTGCTCCCAGATATGCATGGCTAAAGGGGGCCAAGAGGAACTTTGCCACAGCTCCAGCTGGAGCCCCATCCTAAGTATGCACTACAACTGAAATGGTTGGGAATAAAGCCTTAGATCCAGCTGATGCCCTGACCCTGCCATCCACTGTCAAAAGAAGAAGCAGAGAGGAACACAATGCTACCCTGCCTCCGTACTACATCTGACCATGCACTGTGTCAGTACTGGTGGTGAGCACCACAGAGGGGGTGCTACACTTTCTACCATTGCCACTTCACATGAGCCTGCACCATTGACTGGTTGAAGGAAGGCTTCAGACCCCTCACCACTGCTGGGGCCACCAGTGGCAGAAGTCCTTACTGGTAGCAGAGATAGCATCAAAAATGCCTAAGTAAACTCCAATAGCCTGATTCATAGGTCAGTGTTCCCATTGTATGAACACTATTCCCATTGTATGGATGACTACCCCACAGTGACTGCCCCATAAACCCTGCTGTCTCTAACACACCTGCCTGAGCTGCAAGAGTGTCCCTACTCTTGTGTGGTCAACAGACACAAGTGGGTCTCTCCAACTCTGCCACCAGTACTCTGTGCCCAAAGAAGTTACAAGTAGACTATATTATAGTTCCCAGCTGGAAACAAAACTAGTATCATGTAACCAACTGACACCTGAAGACACATCTTCAGGAGAAAGCTGCTTGTAAGAAGGCCACACCATTAAAGTGATAAAGATACCCGAAGAAACAGATGCACATATTTTGATGTATAAATACAATAATTATGAGAAAACAAAGTAATATGGTGCTTCCAAAGAACAAAATAACTTTCTGGCAATACAACCCAAAGGAATCTATATGGTCAAAATGCTTTATAAAGAATTTTAAATAATCATTATAAAAAGGTTAAACAAGAACCAATAATATACAGAATAAATAGTTAAATGAAATTAGAAAGACAAGCAAAGAAACAGATTTTGAAAAAGAACTAGACTTGGAACTGAAGAGCTCAGTAAATCAAATGAAAGATAAAGAGTTAAAAAATCAAAGCAAGATAATTAGAGGAAAGGGACGAAGGAGTGGGAGGTGAAGAGGGAGGGTGGAAGTGCTAGGGAGTGATATTGGCCAAATTATATTGTTATATTATGTATTGTATGCATGATAAATATATAACAACAGATCCCATCAGTATGTACAACTATAATGCACCAATTAAAAAATGTGGGAAAAAGAGTTGAAAGCCTCAACAACAGACTAAACAAAGTGGAAGAAAGAATATCTGTCCTGTGAAATATCCTAGTGAGACAAAAAAAGGAGAAGAAGAAAGAAGGAAAGAAAAAAATAAGAAAGGATGGGACCTACGAGACACCATTAAATGAACAAACTTTTGCATTTTCTTTTTGCAGTACCAGAATGAAAAGAGAAAAAGAGATCATAGAAAACTTATTCAATTAAATAGTGGAAAACTTCTCCAATCTTGGGAAAGATATAGACACACACATACAGGAGGCCTATAAGATCCCAAATAGACAAAACCAGAAAAGATCTTTACCATAGTATATTATACTCAAACTTTCAAAAGTACAAGACAAAGAATTAATGTTTATATTTTCAAGAGAGAAGGGCCAAGTCACATTTAAGGATAGCCTAATAAACTGATGGCAGATTTATCAGCAGAAAATCTACAGGCCAGGAAGGAATGGAATAATACATTTGGAGGCCTGAAACAAAATAGCTGATGACCAATATCACTATACCCAGAAAAGCTATCCTTCATAAATGAAGGGAAATAAAAATACTCCAAGAAAAACACTAAGGGAATTCATGATCACCAGACTACCCTTATAAAAGATGCTTAAGTGCATCTTATGTTTAGAAATGAAATAAAGGTAACTAACATCATGCAAGTATGTGAAAGTATAAATTCCACTAGGAGAGAATTAGAAAATAATGAAACAGTTCTTTTAAATAATGCAGTTCTTTTAAAACCACAAAAATGAAAAAGAGAGAAAGAAAAGAGCAAAGAATATTCAAAACATTAGAAGAAAATAAATTTCATGACAGGAGTCATGGTAATAATAACATTGAAAGTAAATGGACTAAATTCTGCAATTAGAAGATACAGACTCGTTGAGTGGATTAAAAAGTACCCAACAATATGCTGCCTACAAGAAATTTATTTCACCAGTAAGATACAGACTGTAAGTGAAAAAGTGGAAAATAATATTCCAAGAAAATGTAAAACTATAGTGAACAGGAGTAGCTATATATTTCTGAAAAAAAAATAGACTTTAAGGCAAAACCTGTAAAATACAGAGGGTCACTATATAATGATCAAGTGACATGTCAGCAAGAAGATATAACAATTGTAAATTTATATTCACCTAATTTCAGAACACTCAATTTTATAAAACAAACATCATTAGGCAATCTGAAAATGTACCTTTGCTATACGCTGGGAAGTGTTACATTAAGAACAGCATAAACAAAATTACTAATTTGACCTAAATTTCAAAGAAATTTTTTATTTGTTGTTTTTAGACATACAAGACTATAGAATGTATCTTCATATATTATACATACATGGAATGCAACCCAATCTCAATAGAGTGTATTTTGACATATTATATATACACATGGAGTAAAATTAATTCTAATTATATACTAGTCTTATAGTTTTACATGATGTAGAGTTTCACTGGTGGTGTATTCATATGTGAATGTAGGAAAGTTATGTGCAATTCATTCCACTGTCTTTCCTATTCCTATCCCTCTTCCCTTCCCTTCATTCCCTTTTGTCTAATCCAGTGAAATTCTATTCTTCCCCTCCCCCACTTGTTGTGTGTTAGCATCCACATATCAGAGAAAACATTCAGCCATTGGTTTTTTGGGGACTGGCTTATTTCACTTAGCATGATATTTTCCAGTTCACTCATTTACTGGCAAATGCCATAATTTCATTCTTCTTTAAGGCTGAGTAATATTCCATTATGTATCACATTTTCCATATATATATATATATATATATATATATATATATATATATATAT
>NW_026000254.1:791585-802944 GCF_001458135.2 Marmota marmota marmota
GAACCACCATTTGACCCAGCTATCCCTCTCCTCAGTCTATACCCAAAGGACTTAAAAACAGCATACTATAGGGACATAGCCACATCAATGTTTATAGCAGCACAACTCACAATAGCTAAGCTATGGAACCAACCTAGATGCCCTTCAGTAGATGAATGGAAAAAAAAATGTGGCATATATACACAATGGAATATTACTCAGCAATAAAAGAGAATAAAATCATGGCATTTGCAGGTAAATGGATGGAGTTAGAAAAGATAATGCTAAGTGTAGTTAGCCAATCTCAAAAAACCAAATGCTGAATGTTTTCTCTGATATAAGGAGGCCGATTTATTGTGGGGTAGGGAGGGGGAGCTTAGGAGGAATAGACGAATTATAGATAGAGCAGAGGAGTGGGAGGGGAAGGGAGGGGGGCATGGGGTTAGAAATGATAGTGGAATGTGATGGACATTATTATCCAAAGTACATGTATAAAGACACAAATTGTTGTGAATATACTTTGTATACAACCAGAGATATGGAAAATTGTGCTCTATATGTGTAACATGAATTGTAATGCATTCTGCTGTCATGTATAAATAAAAAAATTAATAAAAATAATTTAAAAATGCAGTTATCTCACTGGGTATGGTGACAGAGACAGAAGTCTTTCAAGTTTAAAGCCAGGCTCAGCAACTTATGAGGCTCTCAACAAATTATTGAGATCTTGTATCAAAATAGAAAACAAAAAGGGGTTGGGATGTGGTTCAGTGGTGAAGCATCTCTGGGTTTAATCCCTGGTCCCCCCCAAAAAAAGAAAAAGAAAAGAAAAAATTCAGCTATTATATATATCTCCAAAGGGAATGAAATCCACATACCAAAGAGTGCCCTCCCTGCATGCTCAAGTTCATTACAGCACTATTCACAGTAACTAAGATATAAATCAGCCTAAATATCCATCAATATATGATTGGTTAAAGAATATCTGGTATATACACACAATGGAATATTATTCAGTTGTAAATAATCCTGGCATTTGGAATGCAGCCCCCCCATGGAAATGCGGGACACTATTGCAAATTAAATAAGCCAGACATAGAAAGACAAGCTGACCTGAAAGTGGGCTAGTGATTACTGGAGACTGGGAAGGGTGGGATGGGGAACGGAGGTTGGATTTGATTGGTGCATACTATTTGCATGTATAAAAATATCGCACTGAACCCCATTAATAAGATTTAAAAATAAAAGTAATGTGAAAGGGATCTATATATATATATATATATATATATATATATATATATATATATACACACACACACACACACACACACACACACACACATATGTGTGTGTGTAACTTATTCTCAAATAGTTCAAATAGTTCACAAAGATATTATACACCTATGTAGAGAAAGTTAAAAAACACATGTGACAAAATGTTAATGATTGATTCATCTTGGTAAATGGTGAATGAGAATTCTTTGTACTGGTCTTGCATCTTGCTTTTATTCTATCCTTTTATTCTATTAATATTATTTCAAAATAAAGAGTTTTTAAAAAATCACCTAAATATATTATCCTGGATCATCCAAATTTCCATTCAGTCCTGCTCCAGAATTTTACAACACAAGTTCTATTTGTATTTAACATTCCAGTGGCACCAAAGAAGACTACTTTAATAATCAAGGGTTAATAAAAGGAACATAAAAACAAAAAGCATAAGCAAACATCAAAGTCAAACAATATGTTCATACTAAGTGAAAACAAAATCACTTTGGGGTATGCTATAATCACCACAGTATAATTTTTAGAAAATCCATTCACCCAAAAATGTCCCTGGTTACTATTTTAAATCAACCCTCATTACTACTCCAAAACCAGATGACAATTAATCAGTACATTTTGAAATCAAATGTAATCCTCTAAATTTGTTTTTCTTTTTCATGATGGTCTGGGTTATTGTTTGTGTTCCCAAAGAACTTTTAGAATCAACTTGTCAATTTCTGCAAAAAGAGCCTGCAAGGGTTTTGAAAAAGATTGCAATGAATCAATAAATCAATTTAAAGAGAATTTCCATCTCAACAATATTGTATCTTCTGACTCATGAAAACAGAATGTCTCTTCATTTATTTAGGTTATGTTTTTTCTCTAAGTGATATGTTGCAATTTTTGGTGAACAAGCTTGTACTTTTCTTTATGAATTTATTTATGTGTATTTTATTTTGTGCCATTGTAAATGAAATTGTTTTCCTTTACTTCAAATTATTCATCATTAGTATATGGAAATAGGTTGGTTTTTATACTTGCATCATGAATCCTTGGACTTTCTTACAATTATTTTTTAGTTCTAATAATTTTCTGTCGCTCTTAGGATTGTCTACATGCAAGTCATGTGATCTGTGCAATAAAGGTGGTTTTTACTTCTTCCTTTTCATTCTGATCTTTTTTTTTAGTACTGTGGATTGAACCCATGGGCACTTAACCACTGAGCCACACCCCCAATCCTATTATTTTTTTTGTATTTTATTTAAAGACAGGGTCTCACTAAGTTGCTTAGCACCTCCCTTTGCTGAGATTGGCTTTGAACTCGAGATCTGCCTGACTCAGCCTCCAGAGCCGCTGGGATTACAGTCATGCCCCACCGTGCCATCCTCCTTTTCATTCTGGATGCTTTTATTTCCTTTACTTGCCTGGTTGCATAGGCTAGAGCTTCCATTACAATGCTGAATGTCACTGGTGAAAGTTGACAACCTTACCTTGCTCCCTATTGAACGAGAAAAACATTTGCTTATCAGGTATGTCGTTAGTTGATATTTTGCAGATGCCCATAATCAGGTTCTTGTAGTTTCTTTCTATTCTTAATTGGTTGAGAGTTTTTAATATAAATGTGTGTTAGATTGTGTCAAATGCCTTTTTCCATGTCAATTAAGATGATCATGTGATTTTTGCCTTTTATTTATATTTATTTATTTAGTTAGTTAGTTACTGGGAATTGAATCCAGATGTACTTAACCACTGAGCCACATTTTCAACCATTTTTTTCTTTTTAATTTTGAGATAGAGTCCTGCTAAGTCTGGCTTTGAACTTGCTATCCTCCTGCCTCAGCCTCCCAAGTGTCTGTGATTACAGATGTGTGCCACCATGCCCAGTTCCTTTTATTCTATTAATATGGTATATTACATTAGTTGATTTTCATGCATTAAACTAATCTTGCATCTGTAGACTAAATTTCAATTGGTAAATTGGTAATGGTATATAGTACTTTTATGTTTATATATTTGTTTTCCCAATATTCCACTGAGAATTTATCACCTAAACCCATGGGAGGATATAGTTATGTTGTTTTCTTTTTTGTGATATTTTTGTATCAAGGTATCAAGGTAAATACTGGCTTCATATTAGTGGGGAAATGTTTTCTTATTCCCTATATTATGAAAAAGTTTGTGAACAATCAATATCACTTTTATGTGTTGGGTGTGAGGTGTGATTCCAATGATTCAGGAGGCTGAGGCAGGAAGATTGTACAAGTTCAAGGCTAGCCTCAGCAACATAGCAAGGACCTAAGCAACATAGGAGATTCTGTCTCAAAAAATTTGTTTAAATAGCTGTGGACGTGGCTCAGTGGTACAGTCCTCCTGGATTCAATCCCCAGGATAAAAAACAAACAAATGAACATATTTCATGGAATTTGCCATATTTCTTCTAGATTATGTTTCAGTAATTTCATTCTATGAATTTGTTAATTTAATCCATAGTGTCTAATTCACTGGCACAAAGTTGCCCACAGAATTCCTTTCCAATCTTTGTGTGTGTGTGTGTGTGTGTATGTGTGTGTGTGTGTGTGTGTGGTGCTGGGGATTGAACCCAGGGCCTTGTGCATGCAAGGAAAGCACTCTACCAACTGAGCTATATTGCCAGCCCCCAATCTTTTTAAAATAATTATTTTAGATGGACATAAAACCTTTATGTATGTATGTATGTATGTATGTATGTATGTATTTATTTATTGTGCTGAGGATCAAACCCAGTGCCTCATACATACAAGGCAAGTGCTCTACCACCGACCTACAACCATAGCCACTTTCCATTCTTTTCAGTTTGTGGAAAGTCTGTAGTAATGCTTTTGTTTCTAATTTGTTTCTTTCTCCTCCTTTACTTCCTCCTCTTCTCCTTTTCCTTCTCCTTCTTCTTCTTCACTCTGCCTCTGGTCAGTAGTCAATTTTATTGATGTTTTAAAGAAGTGCCTTTTATTAGACCAGAGATTTTTGCACCTACTAGAAGAAAAGGTAGGCCCAACTCTCCATTATGTGAGCTCAGGAATTGACTTCTTCAATAAGATTCCTAAAGTGAAAGAAGTAAAATCAAAGAATCAATAAATGGGATGGTATCAAACTGAAAAGCTTCTTCACAGTAAAGGAAACAATCAAGAACATGAAGAGAGAGCTTACAGAATGGGAGAAAATCTTTGCCACCTGCACCTCAGCATTAATCTTCAGGATATACAAAGAAATCAAAAAACTTAATACCAAAAAAACAAATAATCAATAAATGGGCAAAGGAACTGAACATGTATTTCACAGAAGAAGAAATATGAATGGGCAAAAATATATAAAAAATGTTCAACATCTCTAGCAATTAGAGAAATGCAAATCAAAACTACACTGAGATTTCATCTTACTCCAGTCAGAATGGCAATTATCAAGAATTCAAGGAACAGTAAATGTTGTTAAGGATGTGGGGGAAAAGGTTCACTCATACATCATTTGTGGGACTGCAAATTGGTGTGACCACTCTGGAAAGCAGTATAAAAATTCCTCAGAAAACTTGAAATGGAACCACCATTTGACCTAGTTATCCCACTTCACAGTTTATACCCAAAGGACTTAAAATCAGCACACTGTAGTGATGCAGCCACATCAATGTTTATGGCAGCACAATTCACAATAGCCAAGCTATGGAACCAAACTAGGTGCCTCTCAACAGATGAATGGATAAAGAAAATGTGGTATATATACACAATGGAATAATACTCAGCCATAAACAAGGATGAAATTATGGCATTTGCTGGTAAATGAATAAAAATTGAGAGTATCATGCTAAGTGAAATAAGTCAGTCCCAAAAACCCAAAGGCCAAATGTTCTCTCTGATATGTGGATCCTAACCTACAACAAGGGAGGGTGGGGAGTGGAAGAATAGAAGTTCATTAGATTAGACAAAAGGGAATGAGGGGAAGCAAGGGGCAATGAGAATAGGAAAGACAGTGGAATGAATCAGACATAACTTTTCCTTTGCTCATATATGAATACATGACCACTGTTACTCCATATCATGTACAAACACAAGAATGGAATCCTAATTGAAATGGGTGGCACTCTATGTATGTATAATATGTCAAAATACAGTCTACTGTCACGTGTTTCTAAAAACAACAAAGAAAAAAAATTCCTTTTGGTCTTATTGATTTTCTCTGTTGTTTTTCTATTTAATTGGTTTTTGTTCTAATCTTGGGTATTTCCTCCTTCTTTGGGCTTTGGTTAAGTTTGTTCATCTTTCTCTTGCTTCTTTTCTTTTTTTTATGATACTGAGGATCCAACCCATGGCTGTGCATGCTAGGCAAGTGCTCTACTACTGACCTACATCTCCTATCTTTTTTGTTATTTTTGTTATATTTTTTGATACAGGGTCTTGCTAAGTAGTTAAGACTGGCTTCAAACTTATGATCCTTCTGTCTCAGCCTCTTAAGTAGCTGGGATTACAGGTATGTGCTACCATGCTCAACTCTTGATTCTTTTTGTTAATTAATTTTTATTTTATTTACTTATTTAAATTGCAGTAAAATGAATATAAAATTTACCATTTTAACCATTTTAAAGTGTACAGTCAAGGTGCCAGGGTTGTGGTTCATTGGTAGAGTGCTTGCCTAGCATGTGTGAGGCACTAGGTTTGATCCCCGAAACCACATAAAAATAAAAACAAAATAAAGGTGTTGTGTTCATCTACAACTAAAAAAATATGTAAAAATGTGTATAGCCAAGTATTTTAAATATTTTTATATTGCTATGCAGCCAGTCTCCAAAACCTTTTTTTTTTTTTTTTTTTTNATATTATAGGTGAAAGTATTGGGTGCAGGGAAGGAGATATAACAGATACAGAAAGGAAAGATGCATAGTCCTTGATAATCAGTATTTCATAATCAAACTGCTGGAAAAAAAAGTCTAGTTTTCAGTATCCCCAACATGGTGCCTTCCAGCCTTTCCTTTTTCTCCTCTCTCCAAACAGGATACCAGCCATAGATCCAGTTTGATTCTTACATTTCCTTTTTTCTCAATTTTTTTTATTTTGGGTTTTTTTCTTTTTTCCTGTTTTCCTAAACGTAGTACCATGACCTGTTGGCCCTGAAAATCAACTTTCTTCCTGTTAAGTTGTTGACATGATAAGAAGAATTCTAAACTTACTGAAGCTTCCTGCAGTTTTAAAATTGCTGCTATTACTGTTTTTTCCCAGTTAGTCCAGATTCCAAGAGTAGCTATAACCTGCAGGCACCCTTATTCCAAATAAAGCATGTGAGCAATGATAACAGGATGGGGAGTGGGGGCAGTATCTGTGTGTATAGCCCATAGAGCTCTAGTTAAAATTTAACTTAAAAAAAAAAAAAAGACAGGGCTAGGTATGTAACTCAGTGATAGCATATATACTTAGCATGCATGCATCAGGCCCTGGGTTCAACCTCCAGCATCACCACACACGCCAAAAAAAAATTTTTTTTTAATTATTTTGGCAGGGTTTGGGGTTGTGACTCAGTGGTAGAGTGCTTGCCTAGCATGTGTGAGACACTGGATTCAATCCTTAGCACCACATAAAAAATAAACAAAATAAAGGTACATTGACAACTAAAAAATATTTTTAAAAAAAATTCTTTTGGCAGGGGGAGTACTGGGAGTTTAACTCAGGGTGCTATACCACTAAGCTACATTCCCAGTCCATTTTATTTTTTTCTTTTGAAACAGGATCTCACTAAATTGCTGAGGCTGACGTTGAACTTGTGATTCTCCTGCCTCAGCCTCCCAAGTCACTGGGATTAGAGGCGTGCACCATCATGCCTGGCTTCTTTGCCCAATTTTTAAATGGAGTTATTTGTTTTCGTGTTATTGAGTTGAATTTCTTATATATTTTGGATAATAGCTCCTTATTACATGTATCGTTTATAAATATTTTCTCCTATTCTATGGTTTGTCTATTCACTATATTGTTTCCTGTGCTGAGTAGAAGCTTTTTAATTTGATATGATCCCATTTGTCATTTTTACTTTTGTTACTTGTGCTTTTGGGGTTATATTTAAAAAATCATTGCCCAGACCAATGTTGTAGAACTTTTCCCCTTCTAGAAGTTTTATAGTTTTAGGTCTTATAATTAGGTGTTTAATTTTCAGTCAGTTGTTGTATTTGGTGTGAGATAAGGATGCAGATTTGTTTTTCTGCAAGTGGATATTCATTTTTTTAAACATTTATTGAAGATACTGTCCTTTCCCTATTGTGTTCTTGGCAGCTTTTTTAAATCAATTGACTGAAATGCATGGATTTATTTCTGGCTCTGTCCTGTTCCATTGGTCGGTGTGTCTCTTATTTTTGCTGGAACCATGCTGTTTTGATTACTAAACTTGATTTATTTATTTGTTTATTTGGTACTAGGGATTGAACCCAGTGGTACTTTACCACTGAGCTATATTCTCAACCTTTTTTATTTTTTATTTTCAGAAGGGTCTCACTAAGTTCCTGATAGTGGCCTTGAATTTGAGATCCTCCTGACTCCGATCCTGAGTCTTTAGAATTACAGGTGTTAGTCACCATGCCCAGCATATAATTTTTAATTTGAAATCAAGAAGTGTGGTGCTGGGCACAGTGGTACACTTACATAGTCCAGGCAACTTGTGAGGCCGAGGCAAAAGAATTACAAGTTTAAGACCAACCTCAGAAATTTAACAAGGCACCAAGGACTTAGCCAGACCCTGTTTCAAAATAAAACATGAAAAAAGGGGCTAGGGATGTGGCTCAGTGGTTAAGGTCACTGGGTTCAACACCTGGTACCAAAAAAAAAAAGTGCAATGCTCTGGCTTTGTCCTTTTAGCTCAATTGCTTTGGCTATTGAAGATCCAAATTAATATTTTAGGATTTTTTTTTCTATTTCTATGTAATATGACATTGGAATTTTATTAAGGATTACATTAAATCTGTATGTTGCTTTAGGTAGTGAGGACATTTTAATAGTATTTTGTCGATCCATGAATGTGGGATATCTTAAATTTTATTTGTGTCGTCTTCATCTTCTTTCATCAATGTTTTACAGTCTTTGATATGCTACTAAGATATTTCACGTTACAGGTTGAACATCTCTCATCTGAAATGTGAAATAGTCTAAAATCTGAAACATTCTAAACCTGAAGTTTTTGGTTTTCATTTTTGTTTTTGCACTAGGGATTGAACCCAGGGCAATTTACCACTGAGCTACATCCCCCAGCCATTCTTATTTTTTATCTTGAGACAGGATCTCACCAGATTGCTGATGGTCTCACCCAGTTACCTCCAAGGCTAGCTTTGAACTTGTGGTTTCCCAAGTCAACTGGGATTACAGGCATGTGCCTGTGGCTTAAATCTTAAATACTTAATGTCCTAAGCATTTTGGTTAAGGCTATATATCCAACCAATGTTAAGTTCTATAATTATAGTACATTTCTATAAACAGTGGTCCATGGCAGAAAGTTGGAGTTTTCTTTGTTTTGTTTTTTAGAGGCATTTTGATTTATTCAAGTGAAAATTAGAAATAGCATCCTCATGGAGTTACTGGGGCTCTCTTCTCATTTAGGTAGATTCTCAGACTTGGCAATGTTACAAAACAACTATAAAGACAATAAAATCTCTAGACCTGTATTGAGTAGTTACTACCCATAAATGGCTATATAGAATTTGAAAGTGGGCAATACAAACTGAGGTGTGCTGTGACTATATACAAACTAGTTTTCAATGCTTTAGAACAACAACAAGGCAAAACACCCCATTAGTAACATTTTCACATTAATTATATGCTGAAATGATAATATTTTAGACATCTGGGGTTAAATAAAATACTAAATACCTATTTTTTTCTTTTTTTAATCATAGCTACTAGAAAGTTTAAAATGACATATGGCTTGCATCTTATTTGTTTTATGTATTTATTTATTTATTTAATGGTGCTGGGGACAGCACCCAAGGGGCACTTTACTGCTGAGCTCTATCCCCCCATTCTTTTTTATTTTTTATTTGAAATAGTGTCTTGCTTATGAATTGCTGAGGCTGACCTTGAACTTACTTGCTCCCTCCTCACCTCCGAGTTGCTAGGACTTCAGGTATCTGACATTTTATTTTATTTTTTAGTGGTGCTTGGGATTGAACCCAGGGCCTTGTACATGTGAGGCAAACACTCTACCAACTGAGTTATATCCCCAGCTCCTCCAAAATTTTTTTTTAAATATTTATTTATTTATTTAGTTTTCGACAGACATCTTTGTTGGTATGTGGTGCTGAGGATCGAACCCGGGCCACACGCATGCCAGGCAAGCGCACTACCGCTTGAGCCACATCCCCAGCCCCCTCCAAAATTTTTAAAAATTGGCACATAATTAAATATATTTATGGGGTACAATGTGATAATTTGATATCAGTATATAGTTTGCAATGATCAAATCAAGGTAATTATGTATCCTTAAACATTTAGCATTTCTTTGTTTTTGGAGGCTTTGGACTCCTTGTTCTTTATAAACCATATAATAAGTTATTGTAAAGCATAGTTACTCTAAAGCTATAGAACACTAGAATTTCTTTTTCATATGTGTGTTTTGGTACCCATTATCTAACTCCCTCTATCCTCTCTCCCTCTACCCTTCTTAGCATTTAGTAATCACCATTCTATTCTCTTCCTCCACAACTTTGTCATCTGTAAAACTGGAAGTCTATATCTATTAAACAGCAACCCCTCATTTTCCCTTCCCCACAGTCCCTGGAAACCATCATTTTACTTTCTGTATCTATGAATTTGACTACTCTACATACCTCATATGTGTATAATCATGCAGTATTTGTCATTTTGTGACTGACCCACTTTCTTATGTTCTTTTCTAGTTTCTTTTTTTTTTTTTTTAAAGAGAGAGTGAGAGAGGGAGAGAGAATTTTAATATTTATTCTTTTAGTTTTCGGCAGACACAACATCTTCGTTTGTATGTGGTGCTGAGGATCGAACCCTGGCCGCACGCATGCCAGGCGAGCGCGCTACCACTTGAGCCACATCCCCAGCCCACTTTTCTAGTTTCTTAACGTGGCAACTTAGGTTATGATTTAAGGTCTTTCTTTCCTCTTTTTAAACACAGCTTTATTGAATTACTTTATAGTTGATAAAATCTGCACATATTTAAAGTACACAATTTGGTGAATTTGGACATATGCATCACTCTAGTCAAAGTAATAAACATATTCCCACCTACAAAATAATTCTCATGCCCTTTGTGTAGGTATATGCATGCACTAAGACTGATTAGCATTAGATCTACCCTCTTAACAAATCTTTGAGGTGTATAATGTGTACCAAACATTTAGTCAGCTTTTTCACCGCTGTGACGAATAGACCTGACAAGAACAATTTTAAGAAGGAAAAGTTTACTTGGGGGCTCATGGCTGACTCCATTGCTCTGGGCCAGTTGTGAGGCAGAACATCATGGTGGGAGCATATGAGGAAAACAGCTCAGGACATTGCACCAGGAAGCAGAGAGAGAGAGAGAGCACTGCTCACAAAAACAAAATATATACCCCAAAGGCATGCCTCTCAATGACACCCCTCCTCTAGCCACAACTGCTGGGATTACAGGAGTGTGCCACCACTCCTGTCTACAGTTACTACCCAGTTAATCTCTAACAGAAGATTAATGCACTGACTAGGTTAAGCCTTTTATAAAGCAATACTTTCACATATAAACTTTCTTGCATTGTCTTTCACATGAGATTTTGGGAGACATCTCATATCAAAACCATAACACCAAACAACTAAGCAAATCAGAAATGGAGATTATTGCAAGATTTAAGAGCCATTAATAATGAGATGGTTATTATGGGACCTGCTCAATCAGGGATTCCTCAGTTGTCTGCTTTGCCAAAAACCTGGTATGTTTTAGTTATAGATATTAAAGATTGTTTTTTTTCAATTCCAATTCATCCTGAGGATAGTCCACGTTTTGCATTTACTATCCCTGCACTGAATCATGAAGGTCCTGATCAGAGATATGAATGGAAAGTACTCCCTCAAGGGATGGCTAACAGCCCAACTATGTGTCAAATTTATGTTAACAAAGTAAT
>NW_026000254.1:805225-811869 GCF_001458135.2 Marmota marmota marmota
ACCACACACGCCAAACAAAACAGCCTCTCAGGAAAAATCCTCAGAGCCTCAACTGCCACCACTGGCTTTCCACAAGCCTCTCTCTCCCACACAAGCTTCTCTCCACCTCCCACAATCCTCCTGCTCTTGAGGCTGATTGGCTGGGTCACGTGGGCGGAGCCAAAAAAGTCCCCCAATGAGCAGCTCCGTGGTCTGAAAGGGCAGGGAAACAGCCCAATGAGCATCACCGCAGAGGAGCCAATCAGCTAGATGTTGCTGGGGCCGAGGAGCCAATCAGCTAGATGTTGCTGGGGCCGCTGTGAGCCAATCATCAGCCGGCAGCTGGAAGTTTGCTGGCAGCTGGAAGTTTGCTGGGGCCCCTTCGGCTGTGGCTCTCAACAAGGGGAGAGACCATAGTGCCTGATTTTAGTATTAATAAATGAAGAGGCAGGAAAAGAGTTGCCAAGGGAACATTTGCACACTGTTAGTGGGAATGTAAATTAGTATAGTCAGTATAGAAAACAGCATAAAGGCTCCTAGTTTGGCTTTGTAGTAGTATTGAGGTCAGGTATTGTGAAACCTCCAGCTTTTCTCTTTTTGTTCAAGACTACTTTGACTATTTGGGGTCTTTTGTAATTCCACACAAATTTTAGGATTTTTTTCTATTTCTGTGAAGAATGTCATTGGCATTTTGATAGGGATTATATTGAATCTGTAGAAGATTTTGGATAGTATAAACATTTTAATAATATTAATTCTTCCACTCCATGAATATGGGATGTCTTCCAATGTTTTTGTGTCCTCTTTATTTTTTTTTAAGTATTGAGGATTGAACCCAGGGGTGCTTTACCACTGAGCTATATCCCCTGTCCTTTGTACTTTTCATTTTGAGACAGGGTCCCTGCTAAGTTGCCAAGGCTAGCCTTGAACTTGCAATCCTCCTGCCTTTGCTTCCTGAGCTGCTGGGATTACAGGAGTGTGCCACCACTCCTGGCTACCTCTTTAATTTCTTTCATCATTGGTTTATAGCTGCCATCATAGAGATTCTTCACCTTCCTGATTAAATTTATTTCCAGATATTTCATATTTTTGTAGCTGCTCTATAAATGAGATTGCTTTCTTCATTTCTCTTTCATTAGTTTATTATTGGTGCATAGAATTGCTACTGATTTTTGTATGTTGGTTTTGCATCCTGCAATCTTATTGAATGTATCAGTTTTCAGCTTTTTGGCATAGTTTTTAGGTTTTTCTACATATAGGATATGTTATCCGTTAACACGGACAATCTGAATTCTTCATGCTTCCAATGGATGTCCTTTATTTCTTTCTCTTGTCTGATTGTTCTGACTAGGACTTCCAGTACTATGTTGAATAAAAGTGGTGAATGTGTATATCCTTGTCTTGCTCCACATCTTAGAGGAATATTGTTCAACTTTTTCCTGTTCAGTATGATGTTAGCTGTGGGTTTTGTCATATAGGGCCTTTATTGTGTCAAGTACATTTTTTTTATTTATTTTTTTAATTTTTATTATATTTACTTACTTTTTATGTGGTGCTGAGGATCGAACCCAGTGCCTCACGCATGTGAGGCAAGGGTTCTGCCACTGAGCCACAACCCTAGCCTCCAAGTACATTTTTTTAATACCTAAGTTGTTGAGAATTTTTACCATGAGGTGATGTTGAATTTTATCAAATGCTTTTTCCTCATCTATTGAGATGATCATATGGGTTTTGCCCCTCATTCTGTTGACGATGCATCACATTTATTGATTTGTATATGTTGAATCATTCTTGTATTTCTCGGAGCATATCAAAAACATTTTTATAGGGGTATATGTTATATACCTCTCATTTTTCCTTTCTAAGGAAGTAGTCTCAGGGTGGTGTACTTTCTCACGATGTCACAAAGTAATGTTGGCTACAGTAAGCTGCCCACTTCTTTTTGTTCTCCTTGGCTGCCCCCAGGTGTACAAACTATGCTGTTTTCTTTAGCACTTCATTTGAAGCAGAACAGAAGCAGGTCCCTCATGTGGTCCCTCAAAAGTCTGAGAATATTTGATCCATGTTTCACTATCTCTTTCTTCTAAAGAAATCATGGACTGTGCCAGGTTAGGCGACAAGCTTATGTAAATAAAGTGACATTTCTCTTCTCACCCATTTCAGTATGACTGGTCTTGATTTTGTGATTGTTTGGGGAACTATGACTTCTTAACTATATTCTAAATTAATAACAAAGGTATTTTTTCCATGTAGTATTGTTAAATTCATGCTTCTGTGGTGGTCTGAGTGCTGGTACTTCCTATTTTTCCATCTTTCTGACATCACCCTCAGGTCTCTCTTTTCTTATATTAGTATTTAGAACTATATATTACCCACTAAGGACTATTGTATATCCCATAATTTATATTGTGTGTTTCATTTTCATTTAGTTCAAAATATTTTAAGATTTAATTTCCCCTAAAATTTATATTTTGATCTATGGGTTATTTGGAGTATGTTGTTTAATTTTTACATTTTTTTATATTCAAAATTTATTTTATTAATATTTTTTTAAGTTCTGTGGATGGAACCTAGGGCTTCATCTATGCTAGGCAAGTTTTCTATGACTTATCCACATGCACGGCTCTATTTTATTGATTTCTAATTTAATTGTGATCAGATAACACATTTTTTATAACTTAAATATCTTTCAATTTAAATATATTCGATATTTTATGCTCCAACAGGTGGTCTATTCAATGGATATTGAAAAAGTGGATTAGACCAAGGGAAATGAAGGGAAGGGAGGGGGATGGGAAAAGGAAAGGCAGTGGAATAAATCTGACATAATTTTCCTTTGTACATATATGAGTATACCACAGTGAATAAATCCACAAGACTAGGGTTCTAATTAGAATAAGATATATTCTAATTGATCATGCTTGTATAATTATCTCAAAATGGATTCTACTGTCACGTATAACTAAAAATAACCAATAAAATAAAAAAGAAAAAGAAGGCACATTCTTCTATTACTGGAAGAAGTATTCAATAAGAGTTGGGTTGAGTTGGTTGATAGTATTATTCAATTTTTCTATATCAGCAAAGGCTTATTTTCTGTCTAATTATATCTATTATTGAGAAAAGGCTTTTGAAGTCTCCAATAATTATTTTTCCTTAAATTTTGTGCAGGTTTTGCTTCATATATTTTGGACTCTGTTATTAGGTGTGCATGCTTTTAAATGCTGTCTTCCAGATGAACCTTTCATCATTATAAAGTATCCCTCTTTGTCTCTAGTAATATTTTTTGGTCTTAAAGTATATACATTCTAAATTTCTTATGTTTAATATTTGAATGATATACCATTTTGAATTATTTTATATTTTTCTCTGTAATGTATTTTCTATTTTCATTTTGAGATAACTGTACATTAACATGCAATTAGAAGAGGTACTAAGGAAACATCCTGTGTGCCCTTCACCCAGTTTCCCCCAATGGCATCATTTCCCACAACTATAGTACAATTCTGGGAACTCACATTGATAAAATTCCTCAACCTTATTCTAATTTAACAATTTTTCATATGCATTTATTTGTATGTGTGTGATGACTGTATGCAATTTTATCATGTATATAGTTTCTTGTGTCCACCCCAGTCAAGATAGTGAGAAAGTTCATCACCACAGGGATCATTCATGTTACTCTGAACACCTCCCTCTCCCACTCCCATCTCTCAGTTCTTAACTCCTAGCAACCACTAATCTGCTATTTCTAAAATTTGTCATTTCAAAAGTGTTGCATAAATGGAATCATACAGTGTATAATCTTTTCAGAATGCCTTTTTCATTTAGCATAATTTCCTGGTGATTAATTCGTGTTGCTGCATGTTTCAATAGTTTGTTTCTTTTTATTCTTGAGTAGTATTCCATAGTATGAATGTATCAGTTTGTTTAACTATTCAACTGTTGGAGGACATCTGGTTTGTTTTCAATTTGGGGCTATTATGAAGAAAGCTGGCATGAATATTCATGTACAGGTTTTTGTGTGAACATAAATTTTCATTTCTCTAGGATAAGTGCTCAAGATTGCAGTTGCTGGATTGTATGGTATGCAAGTATTTAGTTTTTAAAGAAACTGCCATACACTTTTTGTAGCTCTACCATTTTACATTCCCAGAGCTATTGTATGAGTAATCCATGTTATTTTTTGGCATTTGGCATTATCACTATGTTTTAAAAATTTTAACCCTTCTTATAGGTATGTGAAGATATTTCATTGTAACTTTATTTCGTACTTCCTTGGTAGCTAATGATGTTGAAGGTCTTTTCATGAGTTTATTTTTTGTTTTTATATCTTCTTCAGTGAAAATATCTACATCTTTTACCTTTTTACTAATTGGATTGTTTGTCTTTAACTGTAGAGTTTGTTTGTTTTGAAGTTCTGGGTAACTAGAGTTTTAAGAGTTCTCTATATTTTAAATGTATGTTCACAGTTAGATGAGTGGTTTGCAAATGTTTTCTTGTAGTCTTTCATTTGATTTCTCATCCTCTTTTTTCTTATTGTTGTACTGAGGATTGAACTAACGGTCTTGTATATGCTTGGCAAATGCTATACAGCTGACCTACATACCTAGCCCTTTTATAAACTTTTTTCTTTTGAGATAAAGTATCACTAAATTTCCCAGGTTGTCCTCATACTTGCAGTCCTCCTGCCTAATCCTCTCAAGTAGTTGTAATTATAGAAATACACTGCCATACTGGGCTCACATTCTTCTTTACATCTTTAGTAGAGCAATTTTCAAAATTTGGGTAAAGTCAAATTTATTTTTTCTTCTTTTATAGATCATGGTATTGGTATCATGTCAAAAAACACTTTATTTAGCCTAAGTCTTAAAGAATTTATTTTTCTTGTTTTTCCCTAAAACTTCTATGTTTTTTTTATTTACATTTATGTTTATCTGCCTCCCACTGGAACAATCATAAGGTAGTAGTATAAACAATTTTACACTCATAAAATTTTTGTCAACTTTTAAACTACAAATTGTCCAAACTCAACTGAGATGAAGTAGATAATTTGAGTAGTCTTATAACATTAAAGAAAACTAATTCATAATTTAACAATCCCCTAAAAATGAAATCTCTAGTCTTAGATAGGTTCACAGTAGAATGGCATGATCATTGTAATCTATAAATTAAAAGTATATATACTGTAAACAACATGAAGTTGAATTTATGCCTTTTAATTGGCATGCTTAATGCATTCCCATTTAATGTTATTGTTTAGATGGTTTAATTTAAAGCTCTCATTTGCTATTTGTCTCTATGTGTATCTCTTTTTTGGTCCTCTGTTCCTTCTTTACTACTTTACATTTGTTTTAAGTAGCTGTTTTCTAGTGTATTAATTTAATTCTTTTTAAAAATTGTGTTTTGAGGGGCTGGGATTGTGGCTCAGTGGCAGAGTGTTTGCCTTGCACATATGAGGCACTGGGTTCAATCCTCAGCACCACATAAAAATAAGTAAATAAAATAAAGGTATTCTGTCCATATACAACTAAAAATATTTAAAGAAAAAATTGTGTTTTGAATTATTTTCTTAGTTATTGCTCTGGAGATTACAAATACAGTTGTCTCATACTAGACAAAGGCACCATAAACATACTTTGGAGAAAAGATAGCCTCTTCAACAACAAGTGCTGGGAAAACTGGAAATCCATATGTAGCAGAATGAAATTTAACCCCTATCTCTCTCACCCTGTACAAAACTAAACTCAAAGTGGATCAAAGACCTAAAAATTAGATCAGAAATCCTACACCTACTAGAAGAAAATGTAGGCCCAACACTCCATCATGTCAGCCTAGGAACCGGCTTCCTCAAGAAGTAAAATAAAAAATCAATAAATGGGATGGTATCAAACTAAAAAGCTTTTTCACAACAAAGGAAACAATCAAGAGCATGAAGAGAGAGCCTACATACAGAATGGGAGAAAACCTTTGCCACCCGCACCTTAGAGACAGCATTAATCTCCAGGATATACAAAGAAATAAAAAAACTTAACATCAAAAAAACAAATAACCCAATCAATAAATGGGCAAAGGAACTGAACAGGTGCCGCAGTCTGGCTGGGCACGATTCAGGAGCCACTTGTCAAAAGAAACGAACTTTATTTTTAGAACCACACACGCCAAACAAAAAAGCTCCTCAGGAAAACCTTCAGAGCCCAACTGCCACCACCGGCTTCCCACAAGCCTCTCTCCCTCCCCCACTCCTCCTGCTCTTGAGGCCGATTGGCTAGGTCACGTGGGCGGAGCCAAAAAAGTCCCCCAATGAGCAGCTCCGTGGTCTGAAAGGGCAGGGAAACAGCCCAATGAGCATCACCGCAGAGGAGCCAATCAGTTGGCAGCTAGAAGTTGCTGGGGCCACTGTGAGCCAATCATCAGCTGGCAGCTGAAAGTTTGCTGGCAGCTGGAAGTTTGCTGGCAGCTGGAAGTTTGCTGGGGCCCCTTCGGCTGTGGCTCTCAACATCTCCCCCTCTCTGTTTAAACAACAAGCATGTGGCTTAGGGAATGTGCCTGCCTTAGGTTGTCCAATAGTACATATGGTCCTTACCCGTTATCGGATGAGCTGACCTCAAGGCGTCAGCCTCCTGTCTTAGGTTGGTACCACTGCAATTGGATCTTACCCGTCA
>NW_026000254.1:814357-828235 GCF_001458135.2 Marmota marmota marmota
TCTGGAATCCAAATCGGCTGCTGTTCTCCCTGTGGAAACACACAAACAGACCCCCGACTCCAGACAATTACTGGGTCAGGACCTTTCCATTGTCCTGTTAGAATATCCTTCCAAAGTACTTTGGGCTTATGTACATTTTTTGGACACATATGCCTTTCCGCAGCACTAAGTCCTGATGAATCCAAATTTTAAAAGTTTAGAGTAAAAAGGGTTATTTTAAGTTTATCTTTGGGGAATATATACCCCTTCCCAATTCCTTCTTTTCGCTTTAATAAGTACAAAGGAACTGAACAGGCACTTCATAGAAGAAGAAATACAAATGGTCAACAAACATATGAAAAAATGTTCAATATTTAGCAATTAGAGAAATGCAAATTAAAACTACACTCTAGTCAGAATGGCAACAATCAAGAATACAAGTAACAGCCTCTGTAACTGTTAGCCAAATTCCTATAATTAAACTTGCATATATCTTTTTTCTTGGTATTTTTTATTTGTTCTAATTAGTTATACATGACAGTACAATGCACTTTGACTCATCATACATAAATGAATATAACTTCTCATTCTTCTGGTTGTACATGATGTAGAAACACGCCGGTCGTGTAGTCATATATGCACATAGGGTAATAATGTCCAATTCATTGTATACAACAAGAGTAGGGGAAGAATAGAAGTTCAGTAGATCAGACAAAGGGGGACTAAGGGAAGGGTGGGGAGATAGAAATAGGAAAGACAGTGGAATGAATCTGACTTAACTTTTCTATGTACATATATAAATAAACCACAGTGAATCTACACATCATGTACAACCACAAGAGTGGGATTCTAATTAGCATAATATGTACTCCCTATTTGTATAAACACGTGAAAGTATACTCTACTGTCATGTATAACTAAAAAGAACAAATAAATTTTTTTAAAAAATTAAAAAAATCTTCATTTATTATAATCTACTTCAAATCATTGCAAATTCAATTTTAGTAAAATGTAAAAATTTTGTTCCATTATATCTACATTTCATTCCTTCTCTTCACTATTTTTCATTTATATATATATATATTATATTTATATTATATTATATATATTTATGCTTTAAGCCCAAATATAAATTTCATAATTATTGTTTTGTGCAATTTATTTTTAAACCAGATAAGAGAAAAATGTGCCATACTTTCCCACATAAATATGAAAACTATTTAATATTTCTTAATTTTCTCTTACTTTCTATTATCAATATGAACTCATGACAGTTTTGGCAGATGAGTTAGGCCAATTGACTATAAAAATAATTATACTCATTTCTTGTATTAGAATTGCCATATATTGTAGGTATTATAAAACTATGTATCTATGATTTTTTTTAATGCTCTCTCCTTGCCAGTGAGTATATTCTATAGCTATGTTGGTCTCTTCTTTTTCCCAAAATTCTTCCAGCCATCTATGAAAGCATTCTTGTTTTCTGACAGTAGTAAGATAGTCTCTTTTACTTTCTTCCTGCCCCAAGATCTTTCAATAGATACCTTCAAAGGAGCTTGGCTTCTTTAAGCAAAGAAGATTTTGGTGATTTGAATTTATACAATATAGTACACACTACACATGACTGTATAGCCATATCAGTGATATAGAATGAGGAAGCCTAAAAATTATTGGCTCAAATGGTCTCTTCTAATATACCTATACTGAGTTTCTTTTTTAAAAATCATGTTTTGAGGACTGGGGTTGTGGCTTAGTGGTAGAGCACTTGCCTAGCATCTGTGAGCCACTGGGTTTGATCCTAAGCACCACAAATAAATAAAATAAAGGTATTGTATCAATCTACAATCATGTTTTGATATGTAAGAAAAAGATAATGAGAGAGAGAGAGAAGGATACTCCCACCAAATTTGACATTTTATCCTATAAAATGTCACATCATACCATGTGCTTAAATGTTGTTCAGAGCTTTTGATGTACTCCACAATAACATAAGAAAAAAATTATAGGATATTAATGATTTCATTGTTATTCTGAGAAGACTACTGTGATTTATAAGTAGAACAAACCCAAATATGTAAGTAGAATATTCATGCATACATGGCCAGCTCCATATAACCAGTTACTTGGCTAGACATAAAGGCTGGTTGTAAGCATTAATTATATAAGTAGAACTTAAATTCAACATAGATTAAGAGGAAAAAAGCATATTATGTGTGCTTTGTGCTATGATAATATGAATATCACATAAATATTTTAAAAATTAGTAGTAGAGCTGGGTGCAATGGAGCATTCCTAGAATCAGGAGGCTGAAGTAGGAGGATCAGGATTGAAAATTCCAGGCCAACCTGAGCAACTTAGTGAGACTTTCTCAAAATAAAATAAAAAGGACTGAGGATGCAGTGGTAGAATATTTATCTAGCATGAGTGAGGGTCTGGGTGAAACCCTAATGCCACGAAGAAGAAGGAGAAGGAGAAGGAGAAGGAGAAGGAGAAGAAGAGGAGGAGGAGGAAAATCTGGTAGCAGAGAAAGAAGGGTACTCCATATGCAAAAAAAAAAAAAAACGTGTTTCAGTGTCTTTAGTATTTGTATTGGTAGGATTATTAGTATAAATATGAATAGCAAGGAAATTTTAAATAGGATAAAGGAAGGTTTTCATAGATTTGTGGACAACATACAAATATAATATCTAGGGATTCACACTGCTGTGACAAAATTACAAGGAATTCATTAGTATCAAAGTCAGGATAGTAGTTCTTTAGGTTGGTGATTGGGATATGGCACACAAAAGGGGTTTCCTGGGTGACTGGCAAAGTTCTGTTTTATATCTGGATATTTTCACCTTTTAATGATTCATTAACCATATATTTGATCCTTGTGGTTTTGTGTATCTTTGTTTTATTTTACAATAAAAGATTATTTTTAAAAATGTCTCAGAAATAGGTGAAGCATTTGTCCCCTTCCTTTTGTAGCCACAGTTACCACTGTTCATTCTAAGGTACTTCAAAGAATATGATTTGATAAAGCATTAGGTTGAAAACATTCACAAAACTCTAATTTTTCCCTCTGTGTAGAAACTTCGGTGTATTGTCATTATCAATTGCTATAGTCTCTTTTCATATAAATCTGGCCTTGGAAATATCATTTGCATAATAGACCTTGTACAATTCCAAAAACTTGAGAAATTATTGTGAAGCCCTGTGAAAATAACCTCCAAAAGAAAACTGCAATTCTAATTGGTTGTCTGATGTGTTAAAATTTCCCCAGTAATAATGCTGCAATTGACATCTCTGTGTTACTAAAGGATCTAAATAGTTACTTGTAAGATTCCTCTTTCTAATCAGAAATTGGGGCTGATTTAATGCCCTCCTATATCCGTTACTTTTTTTTTTTTTTTGTAGTGTTGGGAATGGAATCCAGGACCTCTAGCATTCTCGTCAAGCACTCTACCACTGAGCTACATATTCAATCCTCAATAACTTTTTAAAAGCCCTATTACTTTGAAAATGTTTTATTTTAACAATAAAAAATTCTTTATCACAGGGTGGAAAAATATAACAATGACAATAAACATACTACTCTAGACACACTGAGATGAATCTCACAAACATAAATTTTAAAATAGGTGAAATTAAAATGTTAAAAGGTTAGGTACTGGAAAATATTTGGGGAATCTTAGTGACCAAGAGGGAGCCTAATACATAGTTTTAGTCTTTTATTTTTGTAGCACTGAGGATCAAACTCAGGCCCTTGAGCACGCTAGTCATGTTCTTTACCACCAAGATGCACCCCCAGTCCATGAGTGGTGGCTTTAATATAAGAAATAATTATGGAATACTTTGAAGTCAAATTGAGATTCTGCCATTACAGGTGTAGATGTTATCAAGCCAGCAGATATTTGTAGTTGCCATTTGTCATTTCCTTTGCATATATCCTTCTAAAAGACTCCTTACCTTAAGGAGAGTCAGGCATGGCTCAGGAGGTTGATACAGAAAGATCCAAAGTTTGAGACTAGGCTGGGCAACTTAGTGAGACCCTGCCTCAAAAAGTTTTTTAAAGTTAATTTAATTTTTAATTTTATCATCAGGACCTTTAAGAATTATTTGTTCTTATTAGTTATACATGATAGTAGAATGTATTTTGATATATTATACATATATGGAGTATAATTTCTCATTCTTCAGGTTGTACATGATGTAGAATTACATTGATTATGTAATCACATATGCACATAGGATAGTTATGTCTGATTCATTCTACTATCTTTCATATTCTCATTCCCACTCCTTTCCCTTCATTCACCTTTGTCTAATCCAAATTACTTCTATTCTTCCCTTACCCCCACCTTATGGTAAATTAGCATCTGTATATCAGAGGAAACATTCAGCCTTTGATTTATTTGTATTGGCTTATTTCACTTAGCACGATATTCTCCAGTTCCATCCATGTACCAACAAATGCCATATTTTCATCCCTTGTTATGGCTGAGTATTATTCCATGGTGTACATATAACACATTTTCTTTATCCATTCATCTGTTTAAGGGCACCTAGGTTGGTTCTATAGTTTAGCTATTATGCATGGAGCCACTATAAACACTGATGTGACTGCATTACTGTAGAATGCTGATTTTAAGTCCTTTGGGTATAAACTATGGAGTGGAATAACTGAGTCAAATGGTGGTTCTAGTGTTTTGAACATGAAGGGGTGCTTTATTTTGTCAAGTGCTTTTTCTGCATCTCTATTGAGATAATCATATGATTCTTGTCTTTAAGTCTATTGATGTGATGAATGAGGATTATTGATTTCCATATTTTGAACAAACCTTGAATCACTGGGATGAACCCCACTTGATTATGGTGCACTATCTTTTAAATATGTTTTTCTATGTGATTTGCCAGAACTTCATTGAGAATTTTAGCACTTATGTTCATCAGGGATATTGGTCTGAAGTTTTCTTTCCTTGATGTGATTTTGTCTGGTTTTAGTATTTGGGTGATACTATTTTCATAGAATGAGTTTGGAAGTATTCCCTCTTTTTGTATTTCATGGAATAATTTGAAGAGTATTGGTGTTAATTCTTTATTGAAGGTCTTGTAGAACTTGGTTGAGAATCTGTCTGGTCCTGGGCTTTTCTTAGTTGGTAGGTTTTTTTAAAGTTTTTTAAATATATATTTTGTAGTTGTACATGAACACAATACCTTCATTCATTTATTTTTATGTGGTGCTGAGGATCAAAACCAGTGCCTCACATATGCTAGGCAAGCACTCTATTACTGAGCTACAACAGCAGCCCCTAGTTGGAAGGCTTTTGATGGCATCTTTTATTTCATTACTTGAAATTGATCTATTTTAATTGTGTATTTCCTCTTGATTCAGTTTGGGTAGGTCATATGTCTCTAGAAATTTGTCAATATCTTCAAGATTTTCTATTTTATTGGAGTATAAATTTTCAAAATAGTTTCTGATTATCATCTGTATTTCAGTAGTGTCTGTTGTGATATTTTCTTTTTCATCATGAATTTTAGTAATTTGAGTTTTCTATTTTGCTTCATTAGCATGGGTAGGAGTTTATAGTTTTATTTATTTTCTCAATGAACCAACTTTTTGTTTTGCCTATGTTTTGATTTTTTTTGTTCCAATTTCATTGATTTCAGTTCTGATTTTAATTACTTCCTATATTCTACCACTTTTGGTGTTGATTTGTTCTTTTTCTAGGGCTTTGAGATGTAATGTTAGGTTATTTATTTGGCTATTTTCTATTCTTTTAATAAATGAGCTCAATGCAGTGAACTTTCCTCTTACAGCTGCCTTTACAGTTCCCTAGAGATTTTGATATGTTGTGTCAATATTCTCATTTACTTCTAGATTTCTTTTTTATTTCATCCCTGAATTCTTTTGCTATCCATTGGTCATTTAATAGTGTATTATTTATTCTCCAGGTGTTACAGTAGCTTCTTTTTATTTTATCATTGATTTCAAATTTCATTCCATTATGATCTCATACAATGTATTATCTCTTTTTTTTTGTATTTGCTAAGACTTGCTTTGTGGCATAATATATGGTCTATTTTAGGAGCTGTGGCTGTGGCTCAGCAGTAGCACACTTGCCTGGCATGTGTGAGGCACTGGGTTCAATTCTCAGCACCACATATAAATAAATAAAATAAATGTCTATCAACAACTAAACAAACAGAAAGGTACTGTCTATTTTAGAGAAGGATCTGTGTGCTGCTGAGAAAAAATTATATTTGATCATCGATGGATGAAATACTCTATATAGTCTGTTAAGTCTAAAGTATCAATTCTATTATTTAGTTCTATAGTTTCTTTGTTCAGTTTTTGTTTGTAAGATCTATCTGACGGTGAGAGAGGTGTGTTAAAGTCATCCTGTATTTTGTGTTGTGGTCTATTTGACTTTTGAAATTGAGAAGGGTTTGTTTGATGTACATAGATCCTCCATTGTTTGGGACATGAATTTTTACAATTGTTATGTCTTGTTGATGTATAATTCCTTTCAGCAGTATGAAATGCCCTAATTTATCCCTTCTGATTAATGTTGTCTTGAAGTCCACTTTATGTGATATGAGGATAGAAACCCCTGCTTGTTTACACAATCCATGTGAGTGATGTTGTTTTTTTATCCTTTAACTTCAGCCTGTGGATGTCTTTTCCTATGAGGTGAGTCTCTTGGAGACAGCATATTGTTGGGTCTTATTTTTTAATCCAATTTGCCAGTCTGTCTTTTGATTGATGAGTTTAGGCCATTTATGGTCAAGGTTATTATTAAGAAATGATTTGTATTCCCTGTCATTTTGGTTTTTCTGGGTTTTAATTTGAATTGGTTTCTACTTTGATTGACTGTTCCTTTAGTGTAATTCCTCCCTTTGCTAGTTTTCTCTTTCTTTTTTTTCATATTATCTTCATGGAATATTTTGCTGAGAAAGTTCTGTAGTGCAAGTTTTCTGGTTGTGAATTCTTTTAACTTTTGTTATCATGGAAGTTTTTATTTCATCTTCAAATCTGAAACTTAATTTTGCTGGGTATAGTATTCTTGGTTGGCATCCATTTTCTTTCAGAGGTTGCTATATATTATTCCAAGACTTCTTGGCTTTGAGGGTCTGGGTTGGGAAATCAGTTAAAATTGGAATTGGTTTCCCTCTAAATGTAATTTCACAATTTTCTCTGGCTGCCTTGAAAATTCTATCCTTATTCTGTATGTTAGGCATTTTCATAATAATGTACGATTATTTATTGGTTGATTGATTAATAGGTGCTGGGATTAAACACAGGGACACTTAACCATTAAGCCACATTGAGCCATGTCCACAGCACTTTTTAGTTATTATTTTGAGATAGGGTCTTGCTAAACTGCTTTAGGGCTTGCTGCATTGTTGAAGCTGGCCTTGAATATGTGATCCTTCTGCCTCAGCCTCCTGATTTCATGGGATTACAGATATACACCACTGTGACCTCAAAAGAAAAAAAAAATTAAAGTGCTCAGGATGTAGCTCAGTGGTAGAGAGCCCCTGGGTTCAATCTCCAGTCCTGGAAAAAATAAAAGAAGAAGACGATGAAGGGGGAGAAAGAAAGAGAAGGATGAGGAGGAGGAGGAGGAGAAAAGAAGAATCTTATGGAGATTCATGACAATGGTCTTGGAAAATATTCTAGTGTCCTTGGGTACTCTGATAATCAGACTATCTTAATACAACCAAATGTATACCAAAATAAACCAAACACCTAGGGCAGAAACTCAAAAGATTGACCTGTCAAAAAAACTGTCAAAATGTTGGAACAATAACAGTACAACTACAACAAAACTTAGAAGGAAAGAAGGGAGGAGGAGAGGAAACTTTTAATTCAGCAGCACCTAATCAATGTGTATACTGTATCCTTCAGGGCATATAAGTGACAGAACAATGAATCCCATGGTTTTAAATCATTAGATTACATTCTTAGAAGAAAAACAAATCTCATAGCAAATCTGGCTTGTTTAGGTTCTACATCCTGGCAATATTTACCTTGTCCTTGTTCTCCAAAGGTAGCACTGAGAGGAACACTGGAGATTATTGACCCCAGGTCTCTGGCTGGGGCTGTCATCTTTCTCCTGGAGACTGGGATTTGCAGAGAGGGTGTAACTCTCTGTCATGCTGCTTCAATTCATACACAGCCTCTGTTATCAAGGTTTGGGTTTTTTTCTGATGACACAACTCCCTGTCAGAATCATGTCAATTTTAATTTTGTCTTGGAAGACTGCTGTCCCTACTCCAATAACAGCAAAATGCCCCAATATTTTTTAAGCATTCTGATTTGTGCATGAAACCAGTGAAGGCATTTTTGATACTCTTTATTTTACAGACAATTCTTTTTTGTCTCAAAAGTCAGCACAGTGATTCAGAACTACTATATCTGATTTTTCAATCATTTAAAAAAAACTTTGAGGGCTGGGATTGTGGCTTAGTGGGTTCAATTCTCAGCACCACATAAAATAAATAAATAAATAAAAGTATTGTGTCCATCTACAACTAAAAAATATTTTTAAAAACTTTATTTTGTAATAATTATAGATTCACAGGCACAGATATGATTTTGAGTTTCAGCACTGTGACTTGCCAGCTGTGTCATTAGCAAGTAATTTCAACTCTTGGAAGCTAAAGTTTTCCTTGTAACTTTTTCATTGCTTAACCTACACCCAACTCCCAGGACAATGCTCTTGCCAATAATGATCCACATCCATTGCAGTATTCCCTTCTGTTGTACCTAAGTGTACAATATCCTTTTCATTACCCCCAATGACATGATTACTGAGCTCTAGATAACACCACTTCATCTATCCCCACAACATTAGAATCCTTCAAGTCTCAAGGGTGAAAAATACATGGCCCATTATGCTGACTTTGAAGTCTATCTACTCCACTACTCTGCAACATAATTCTGAGAGTCTTAATGTCTATTTTTCTTTGGCCAAAACTTACTATCTTGACAACCTTATGAACCAGGTCTTTTCATCCTGTCTATAATCCCTATTTTCCCTGGCTGCTACCAAGATCGATCCATTTTATTTCTTTTCCCTTTTTCTGAATGCCCTAGTTTCCTTTCATGTACTGCACTCCACCCATTCTCCTTGCTCGCCATATCCTAAAAACATACTCCCTGGAACTTCTGCTCATGGATATACAAACTTTTCTACATTCTAAATTTCTATGAATATTCTTTTCTCTTCAAGCTTTAGCATGACCCTTGCTATCCCACTCTGTTTCTGCTGTGGTCCTCTCTATTAGGCTACTCATTCTCATATTCCCCACATAGATTATAACGGAAATGTAAATATAGTGCCATTATGAATCCACAGTGGTACTGTCAACCAGTATACCCTCTCTATTATGAAAAGGGTCAACTAGGCAAAGAGGCATATGCCTGTAATCCAGGTGACCTGGCAGGCTGAGGGAGAAGGATCACAATTTGGAGATCAGCCTCAGTGACCTGGACCCAAAAATAACAACAAGAAGAAAGATACTGGGGATGTCACACAGTGATAAACACCCTTGGATTCATTCCCCAATTCCTAAATAAATAAATAAATATTCTGCTCACACCAAAGTTTTCTCACCTTACAACTTGATACACTTCTGCTTTCATTCCATCTCTTCTCACACTTCATTAGGATTGTTAGGTGGAATGCTGTATCTTCTTTTTCCCTTTATTTAGCCCTCTGCTGTGCGCATATTTTCTCTATCCAAATTAGAGTCCATGGTCCAAGATTTCAATGACCCTAATATCCCTAATTTCCTTTGCTTGATGATGTTTCTTTGGGACCACCAGAACAAATCCCAATCATGGATTTGTACGCTCTCCCTGCTTGTATGTGAACTTGTAAGTGAACATAGAGAAAAATCACATATTAAGCATGTCAAATGGACCTTCTACACCACCCAGAGATCTTATCATTTTTCTTTAATCAATTTGCTCATCAATTATCATCAAGGTTCTTTCCCCATTTTCACTCTCATCACACTCAGAAAAAAGACCTAGCCTCTTCCTTCATGGATAAAGCAGAAACTCAGCTGGAAAAACTTCAACTTCTACCACTGAATCTACAAACCTAACTCCAGTTCCATGGAAAATCTCCTCCTTATCTGATATCCACCACCTGCATCTTCTTTGACATACAGCATTCTTCCTATTTTAAATTATTGATTATCCAAGTGTGGCTGCTGTATTTTCAATATTTCCCTATCTACAGGCTCCATTTCATAAGTACAGAAATAAAGGTACTGCAACACAATCTAGGTGGCATATTCATCATTCCTTCACTATTCATACACTGCATGACTCATTTTACTGTGGTTTAGCACCCAGTATTGCGAAAGTTGCTTTAAAATCACCAGTAAACAATAAGTTTTCAAACTAAATGACAATATTTTAGCCCTCACTCATTAATTACTCATCAGCAACTGTTACCTATTTTCAAAATTTCCTTTACATTTCTTTATGAAATATTCCTACAAGATTTCATAGAAGGCTTTTACTACAGCCAATATTAACTAGGAAAAATTCTTCAGAAATTTCTTCGAATCCCCTTGGTTTTTTTTTTTTTTAAATCTTAAATTTTTGCTAATCATTCTTCCTAAGCAACCTCACATGTATCTATGAATCTAGGAACCATTTGTGTGCTGATGGAAAATGCTCATTATAAGACATTCAAGTAATGCAGGAAAGCACAAAGAAGACAGTAAAAAAATTACCTTAAAATGCCACACGCCAAGACAGGCATCGTTAACATTAGCTAAACATTTCAGACACCTTCTGATGCATAAGAAAACATTGTTATTAAGTTCTTCTATAGGATAATGCACTTGTGGGCAATTTTCTCCTGTCCCTTGGGTTGTGTTTTCCTTCAAATTTGGTTTTCAACCTGTCTGCATATTATGTTCTTGTTTTCTTTTTCCCTCTGCTACATTTCCTTAATAGCCTGTTCCTTTTCAACTTGCTCCTGCTTACATGGAAAACTCTGTTCAGGCTGTGATTTTCCAAGATATATGGTGGGTGGATTGCCTCACATTCACCTGAACTGAAACCTTCTTGCCCCCTTCTCAGCATTGCATTTAAGTTCTGTGTGTGGCCATCCATCTCTCTGCAGCTTAAGGGTTCACCAAGTGGGAGCAAGAGCGGCAGTGATGAACACTTCCACACAGGGTCCTAATGCATTTCAAATTATGGCAGGAGGTCTTCCTACCTTGTTTTGTTGTGGCTCAAGGGGCTTTCTGCTGGCCCTTACCACTTTCCTTTAATTCAGCATTGCAGGAAGGGAATTCTGACTTGATGCCATCTTGTCTTTGCGTGGCAGCTGACAGAGCAACTTATATGTACAGTCTGTACTCCTCTATTGTTCTCTAAATCCATATAATGAGCAGGGGCATTAACATCTCCTCTTATGCCTGGTGCAGTGGCACAGGACTGCATTCCCAGCAACTCAGGAGGATGGCAAGTTCTAAGCCAGCCTGGGCAACTTAGTGAGACCTGTCTTAGAAGAAAAAGTAGAAAGGGCTGGGATGTTGCTCAGTGATGAAGCACCCCAGGGTTCACTACCCTGTACCAAAAAGCAAAAGCAACAAAAAATAACAGCAAAAAAAAATCTTTTATATGTTATGGCAACTGGGGTTCTTGACTCTTGGCCTACCTAGCAAGCATTTCCTGCCTCACCCTTCTTATTCAGATGTTTTACAGGCATCCCTTGACTTCAGGCAGGAAATCAGAGCTGATCTAAATCAGTGATAGTGTTCTCAATGCTCTTATTTAATGATCAGCCTAAGGGTGGCATGCAAGGGAGGCTAATGTGGTACAGGAGCATTTCTACTGGGGAGAGGCTTCCCTCCCTGAATGCAATGGTTAATTTGGTTTGTCAACTTGACTGGGCCATGGGATGGCCAGATATCTGATGAAACATTTTTGTTGGAGTCTCCGTGAGAGTGTTTCCAAGAAGAGATGAACGTCTGGGTTGGTGGACTGAGTAAAGTAGATGGGCCTCCCCACTATGGGCAGGCACCATCTAGTCCTCTGAGGGCCTGGGTAGAACCCCAATCTCCAGTCCCAGCGGTGTCAGCCTTTCCATCCCCGTCTGAGGAGATGAGTTCCGCATTGCCCAAGAAAACTTCAGTGGCCCCCTCCCCACCCCCTCCTGGCGGTTGCCTTGCCACACAATGCTGGTTCTCCTCAGGATCCACATTCATAACCCATATTTGTTTCTAGACTATAATTACACTCAACTCCCAGCAGGCCTCTAAAAGGGAACTGCAAGGGATGATCCATGAGGAGGTGCACTACACTGCTGAAGAATGACTTGAGTTTTCTGATTTATACAGACACAAATCTGGGGAACATGTGTGGGAATAGACACTAGGGCTATGGGATAAAGGTGGGAGGAATTATAAAGTTGGATCCAGCTGAATTTATTGATTGGGGCTCACTAGGGAGAGATACTGCATTTTGTGAAGCATGCTGGGCAGTTGGAAAGGGCTCTAATGGTTTCTTTGCTTGCTCTTTGTTTGGCTCAGACATGGACAAAAAGATGGCCCATGGTGTGTGAATTGAAAATGCCTGACCTTCCTTGATTTCATGTAGAGGAAGGAATTCAAAGGCTTAGGGAGATTGGAAGGTTGGAGTGAGTTTGTCATGTAGGACCTACTCACCCACACCAGTAGAGTCCAGAAAACACAGACTTCGTGACTACTGCGAGAAACATATTTGGGAAGGGAGCCCCACGCCATTCAAGAGCTCTGTGATAACTCTTCTCCATAGGCCAGACCTTACAATGAGAACTACAACCGTTCATTGGGGAAATCCAAAGGCAAGCTGATCTAAATCAGGGGGCCGAATCCCTGGGTATCGGGGGCCAAGTGCCAGCACCCAGAAGGGTGTGGTTGCCAAAATGTACAGCAGCGTCAGAGCAGCGATCAGGATGGTCCATCTCACCCAGACCTACGGCATCAGCTAGTTTGCCATGGTGTACCTACAAGTGACTTGGAAAGGAAGCCGACTGAGTTCTTACTTGCTCTCTTTGATTAGAAAAACCCTAGGCCAAGAGAGAAAAGTGCATCTTGGTTTATAAAAACAGAGAGTCTTGGTTCTTCAATTTCCAGAGTCGTGCCAGTTTACAGACAAAGAACCCCTCAATTGAGGGGAAGGTCAGGTCCTCTTGAGGAAAGATCCCAGTACACTGCTAAAAATCAAGTCTGTAATCTTTATCCAAGCCTTTCCCAAAGACCTACAGCCTTTTACCAGGGTTAATGGGACACCGGGGGAAGGGAAAGAATTGGGTCCTTCAGGGACTAAGGGACACTGGCTCTGCACTGACACTAATCCCAGAAGGTACAAAACATCACTTTGGCCTTCCAGCCAGAGTAGGGGGCTTAGAGAGGTCAGGCAAATCATGGAGTATGAGCTCAGGGCCATCTCACAGCATACCCAGTGGGTCGTGAACCAATCCCGTGGTTATTTGCCCAGTTCTAAAGTGCATAATCGGAATAGACATACTCAGAAGCTGACAGTATTCCTATGTTGGTTCCCTGGCCTCTGGAGCAATGGCTATTGTGACGAGTGAAACCAACCGGAAAACACTAGAACTACCTCCACCAAAACAACAGTGAAAACAACAACAAAACCAGTAAGATCTATCTTGCCTTCTTGAACAGAAAAATCACCAAGACTCAAAAGAAGACAAACTTTTTCCCTTCTTTTTCCCATCTTCCTGTCTTGGACTTGGATGTGTTAAACAGCACTCGTGATCATGAGGGAAAGGTCGAGAAATTATGAGGATGTCATTGTTGATGTATTAAATCTCTGAACCAGCTCCAACAACCACCTTCATCTAGCGAATTGTTTAAATCCCACTTGTTTAAACC
>NW_026000254.1:828477-878123 GCF_001458135.2 Marmota marmota marmota
TTTTTTTTTTTTTTTTTTTTTTTTTTGGTACCAGGGTTTGAACCTAGTTGCAGTTAACCACTGAGACACATCCCCAGCACTTTTTATTTTTTATTTTGATGCAAGATCTGCCACATTGCCTAGGACTTTGTTAAGTTTCTGAGGTTGACTTTGAATATGCAACCCTTTTGCCTCAGCCTCTTAAGTCACTGGGATTATAGGCATGTGCCACCCCCAGTCAGCAAATCCATTTTTAAGTGTATATCATAGATCAACATTTTTTCTACTTACTTGGTAGGACACTGTAGTGAATTATTGTGAATTATTGTTGTGAAATTTTTTTTTTTTTGGTAACAGGTATTAACTGAGGAGCACTTAACCACTGAACCACATCCCCAGCCATTTTTTTTGTATTTTATTTACAGACAGCATCTCACTGATTTGCTTAGTACCTCACAGTTGCTGAGGCTGTCTTTTGAACTCAAGATCCTCCTTTCTCAGCCCCCCAAGGTGCAGACATTACAGGTGTGGGCCACTGCACCTGCCTGCGAAATTATTTTTGTAGATTTGATGGCATTAAATAAGAGACCTAGAAGAAAACACAATAGAAAATATTAGATTGCATCATATGTATTTAGGGAAAGTATCGGTTTGTGAAATTTTAATTTCAGTCCATGCATATGCATGCATGTTTGTATTCTCTAGTGCACAAAAGAAAATGTATTTTTTTCTGAGATTTCTGTCAGTAAATGTTGCAAAACACTTTCTTAGGAAATCTCTTGAACATGTACCCAAAAGACATGTACAAAATGTTCACTGAGGCATGGATCAAACACTAGGAAAGAGACTGACCAGCTTTCAGTGAAATTCCTGTCTAATTTACCAAATGATTAAAAGATGTCTTCACAATGGTGACATTTTGATGAGCATTCAAATGGAACACAAATGTTCTCAAATTTTGGGTCCATCTAGGAAGATTCATGCACATACCTCCTCTTCACACTTTGAGCCCACCTTCCAATTCTATTTCTTCTAAATTCCTGTCATCCCATTCTTCATAGGAATAGAAAAAGCAGTAATGAAATTCATTTTAAGAAACCAAAAATAGTTAAAGAATCCTTAGAGAAAAAAACAAAGTAAGAGGCATCACAATACCAGATCTTATATTATACTACAGAGCTATAGTAACAAAAACAGCATAATATTGGCACCAAAACAGACAAGAAGACCAATGGAACAGAATAGAAGACACAGAGACAAACCCACATAAATGAATTAACTCATATTAGACAAAGGTGCCAAAAACATACATTGAAGACAATATAACCTCTTCAACAAATGGTGCTGGGAAAGCTGGAAATTTATATGTACTGGAATGAAATTTAACCACTCTCTCTCACCCTGCACAAAAACCCAACTCACTGTGGATCAGAGACCTAGAAATTAGACCACAAACCCTGCACCTACTAGAAGAAAATGTAGGCCCAACACTCAAGAACTGATTTCTTTAACAAGACTCCTAATGTGCAAGAAATAAAATCAATAATTAATAAAGGGAATGGCATCAACTAAAAAACTTTTTCAAAGCAAAGAAAACAGGAGCATGAAAAGAGCCTACAAAATGGGAGAAAATCTTTGCCACCTGCACCTCAGATAAGGTGTTAATTTCCAAAATATACAAAGACTTCAAAAAGCTTAGCACCAAAAAATCAAATAACCCAATCAACAAATAGGCAAAGGAACTAAACAGACACTTATGAAAAGAAGAAATATGAAGAGAAGAAATATGAATGGTCCACAAATACATGAAATAATGTTCAACATTGCTAGCAATTAGAAAATTGCAAATTAAAACTACACTGATATTTCATCTAACTCCAGTCAGAATAGCAATTATCAAGAATACAAGTAACAATAAATCTTGGTATGGATGTGGAGGAAAAGGTACACTCATACATTGATGGTTGGACTGCAAATTGGTACAACTACTCTGGAAAGCAGTATGGAGATTCCTCAAAAAAATTGGAAAGGAAATTAATGCTCTATTTGAGGTGAAGGTGGCAAAGATTTTCTCCTATTCTGTAGGTTCTCTCTACATATTCTTGAACCACCATTTGACATAGTTATCCAACTCCTCAGTATGTATCCAAAGCATTTAAAATTGGCATACTACGAGTGATGCAGCCACATCAATGTTTATAGCAGCTCAATTCACAATAGCTCAGCTACAGAACCAACCTAGGTGCCTTTCAACAGATGAATGGATAAAGAAAATGTGGTACATTTACACAATGAAATACTACTCAGCCATAAAGAAGAATGACTTTATGACATTTGCTAGTAAGTGGAAGGATTTGGAGACTATCATGCTAAGTGAAATAAGCCAGTCCCCAAACACAAAGGTCAGATGTTTTCTCTGATATGTAGAAGCTAACCCACAATAAGGGGAGGACTGGGAAGAACAAAAGTTCAGTAGACTAGACAACAGAGGCTGGAGTGGAGGGAAGTGGGATAGGAAAAGGAAAAGCAGTGAAATAAATCAGATATAATTTTCCTATGTACATTGAAAACTATGAAAACATCACAGTGAATCCCAACATCATGTACAGCCACAAGAATGGGGTCCTATCTAGAATAAGATATATTCCATGCTTCTATAATTGTATCAAAATGGGTTCCATTGTCATGTATATCTAAAAAGTACCAATAATTTTTTAAAGTTAAAAAATAAATTCCTGTCATCCAACCCAACCATATGTTAGTGTAGATATTGATTTTAGGCCTCTGTACATCTTGGTAAAATGGACAGTAACTGTATTTATCAACATTCTGCTCACTCTGAAGATTTCCTTTTGCTCACAGTATTTGGGGTCACAACTGATTTGGACTATAATATCACAGCACTCCTTTTCTACATGGTTTCAGCACATCCTCTGCAGCTCATCAGAGTTTTCTGTCCCAGTCACAGGAAATTCCTGATACATTTATACGTCTGGGTTGAAGAACAGGTGACAGTATAGGGAGGAATAAAAGCCTAATCTTATATATATCATTTCCCTGTAGTTATAGAGTTCTGCTGGTTACTCTATCCTTTATGGTTTATTGGATTAGTCAACATCTGATTTCTGATGAACAGTTCAGGTCGGATGATCATCTTCTATCTTTTTAAAATATCACTTTATTGTATTCCTTCTATCAACAAGCAACTTTTAAATACTTTTTTTAATTGTATATGGACACAATATCTTATTTTATTTATTTATTTATTTGCGGTGCTGAGGATGGAATCCAGTGCCTCACACATGTAAGGCAAGTGCTGTACCACTGAGCCACAACCCCAGCCTGATCATCTTGTTTCTTATGACCATTCTCTGCCAGGGCTAGTAGCATAGTAGGAATATCTTAAAAAGATAATAGCTACTTGCTAATAAAGGCATGAATTTGCTCCAATCCTAGGGTTCACCAACACGTTTCTCTTATTAGGCATTACTACAGACTCCATATAGTATCATGATCTATTATAGAAACTTCAACTACCATTGAATACTTTTGATCATAAAGGCTAAGTGGTAGATCTGCATGCAATGCAGCCTAGGACAATGGGAGTCCCTTCAAATGTTATAGGCCCCACTGAATATGCATCACTTTTCTTTCCACTTACAAAATAGGTTGGAACAAGAAACCCAACATGATAAATTTCATCTTTGATGTTCAAATTGGTACACTAAGTATTGTGCCCTGTGACTGGTAAGACATGTAAATTGAAGTAAAGTGGTCTCCAGATAGGAGGGAATATCTTGACATGCCTCAAACCACTGGACACCTATCAACTTCACAGAGGTGAAAAGCTATTCTCATTTCAAAGCATTTAACTCAAACCCTCTGGAACATAGGAGTCTTTCCAGGGGATTTAGGATACCTGCTATTTCTTATTCTCTAGGCTCTGTCTCCACAATGTCATCAACAAAATGGACTAGAGTGCTTTCCATTGGATAGTGGTATATTTAAAATCTCCAAAGACTGAACTGGAGCTCAGACTTGGAAATAAGACATATATGTGTACAGGACCACAAGTTTATAGAATTTTCTATGCTAAGGAAAGCAAAGGCCTTTCTGAAATATAGACAAAATATTAATTTGCTCTGGTAAAGAAAGTCATTTCTGGGACAGCAATTTCCATGGACTTACCTCCTGGTTCTGTTTATGATAATCCATACTCATGTTCTAAGGTGCACCAATCTCTTGTACTGGCTAGACTTGGCATGGGAATGAGACACTAATCAATACCTATGTATCTCTTAATATTTTGTTGGTGGCAAAGAATTTCTGATATTTCCATAGGCATGTGGAATTACTATTAATTCAGTATCTTGTTGGGGAGAAGGGAGGGAACAATCTAATAATTCCTGGGCCATTCTTACTCTATGAGTTGGAGAAGTAATGTAGAGATTTTCCCAGTTTCTGAATGTATGTATTATGTTTATATTCTACAAGTACCTTCAGGAAGTGGAAAAGCAACCATAAGATTAACTTTTTCAAAATTTCATTCTTCATCTTGCCCTGACGAACCTTGCTCTGATGGACCATTGTGCCTTTCTATATGCTAAGACACTAGTAATAACTTAGAATGGAGTCAATAATCAATAAGCATTAAAGGTTTGGGTGTTTCCATTTCTGTAACACATATATACTAAACTAACTAGCTGCAATTCCTTGGAGAAATAATTGAATGAAGGTTCACATTATATCCTTACACTTCATTTTAGGAGCTCTGGGTCTATGAATTAACTCATGTCAGGCCCTGAAATTCGGTGGATGGTGGTTCAAATGATTCTTTTGTGCACAGATATCCAGGACTTTTAAAATTGTTTTTACACAGATAAAATATACCAGTTTACAGTGCTTTCAGTCAGTCACTTTGCTTACCATTTTTTCCTACATCTCAGTTCTTCTAGGTACAATTAACTTCCTCTTGAGGTTTAAGAAATTTAAGAGTTCTTTCATACCATGTTTGAAAATATCTTCATTTTTATCTCACTCTTGAACTATAGGATACCACGTATGTAATTCTAAACTGTCTCATGACTTCTATTATTCCTTGACAATGTTTCTAGCAGTTTAATTGCCATTTTGTGGTGGTAATAAGCATGAGCTCTCTTCCCAATTTGTCTTTGGTGTTCTTTATATTTTCTCTGAATTTTTTTAAATGTGAAAGGTAAGGGATGGAAAAACAGGATATCTGATCTATATTTCTAGACACAGTCATTCTTTAAATTCTTTGAACATGCTATTCTATTTTCCTCTCTTCCCTTCACTTTCCATTTCTCTCATCTCTGTCCTCTATAAATGCTATTTCCTCAGGTGGGAAAACACTTTGCTTCCCTCTTTACCTGGTTAACTTCTTCTCTAAATTCAGGTCTAAATTCAGCAGTCAGTTCCTCCAGGAAAAGTTTTCCCCCAGTACTGGGGATTGAATCCAGGAGTCTTCTACCACTGATCTATATCCCCAGCCATTTTTATTTTTATTTTGAGACAAGATCTTGCTAAGCTGCCTAGGCTGAACTTGAACTTTCCATACTCCTGCCTCAGCTCCTTAATAGTTGGGATTACAGATGTGAACCATCAAATGTGCTACTGGCCTTCCAAGAAGAGTTTTTGATCATTCTTGCCATGTCTGTGCTCCTGTATCCCCTGTATTTCTCCTCTTATGCTGCTCTTACACTATTTCTTATCCACATGTATTAATTTCCCTTCTAGCCTATGGTAGCAGGTATCTTGACTTGTGATTATTTTCCCCAGTGTCTTCACAGTGCCTAGAACAACCTGTTGGTCAGTAAATAGTCTTTTTCTTTCTTTTTATTTGTTCTAATTAGTTATATGTGACAGCAGAATGCATTTTGATTCGTTGTATACAAATGGAGCGCAATTTTTCTTTTCTCTGGTTGTACATGATGTAGAGTCATACCATATGTGCAGTCATTTTTGAATGAATGAACTTTCTCTCAGCCACTCCAGCTTTGGGAACATAGGAATGAATCCAGAGTCAGTGCTCCAAGCTATCTGCTTCACCACATTAACCTCATAATTTTGCAAGGTGTAATCCTTTCAAAGAATTTCCCAAACCTTTTGGGACCCTAATGAGTTTTTTGTCAATTTCATTCCTTTACACTCCATGAATAGTGGACTAAAGCCAGTGATCTCTAATATCAGGCCAATATGATTGTCACTCTGACTCTACTACACATTATGGTCACCATATCCCTATGATACTTAAGTATCATTACCTGACCCTGACACTCAGGGTTTTCCACATACTAATTGAAACCAGGGATTCCGGGTCAGCTTCCATATCTTCCACCAGTATTCCTTGGATGTTGAAAACAGGTGATAAAGCATTTTAAAAATATATAGACATTTTCTTCAACAGTATATTCTCAAATTACAGAGGGAGACTCTGTTTTTGTAATAAGGTGACATAGTCAGGAGGTAAAGTGACATACATGATAGTGGCCCTCCAGGTTTCTCAATGTTTTAACATATTTTCTCTAAAACATGCCAAGTAATTTTTGTTAATTCAGATTGTTTTAGAGAAGAATCCAGGAAAAGATCTAGTACATGATATCCATCCCTGGAAATTTGTAGAGCCACACCAAGCTGGTGAAGCTAGTCCATAATGTTCAAATTCTATGAAGTGCATCCATATTTACAACATAGCTCAAACTAAAATCATGTTCCCATACATGGTCAGATACTAACAAAATTCATTCCAAGAAATGTTTGAGTGGTAAGACCAACTATCAATACTCTGAGTGATCACTGGTGAACCAGATTGAATTAGTGGCAGCACACATGGACAGAACTGAGAGATATTTAGAAGACAGAATTGACAATGTTTGGTGATAGAGTGATGGGATAGAGAGGAGAAAAATCCAGTGAAAACCATGCAGTTTTTCCAAAGGCACCTGGGTGGGTTGTATATGAATGACAGAGAATGCAGAGACTGGAAGAGTTTGAGGTTTAGTGAAGATGATCATGAGTTCATTTACGTTCATTTTGAGGTGTGTGCAGTAAATGTGTCTCATTCATTCTTTTGGCAACAGGAAACAACGCAGATACCAACGGAATAACCAAATAGATGTGGTTTAAACAAGTGGGATTTAAACAATTCGCTAGATGAAGGTGGTTGTTGGAGCTGGTTCAGAGATTTAATACATCAACAATGACATCCTCATAATTTCTCGACCTTTCCCTCATGATCACGAGTGCTGTTTAACACATCCAAGTCCAAGACAGGAAGATGGGAAAAAGAAGGGAAAAAGTTTGTCTTCTTTTGAGTCTTGGTGATTTTTCTGTTCAAGAAGGCAAGATAGATCTTACTGGTTTTGTTGTTGTTTTCACTGTTGTTTTGGTGGAGGTAGTTCTAGTGTTTTCCGGTTGGTTTCACTCGTCACAATAGCCATTGCTCCAGAGGCCAGGGAACCAACATAGGAATACTGTCAGCTTCTGAGTATGTCTATTCCGATTATGCACTTTAGAACTGGGCAAATAACCACGGGATTGGTTCACGACCCACTGGGTATGCTGTGAGATGGCCCTGAGCTCATACTCCATGATTTGCCTGACCTCTCTAAGCCCCCTACTCTGGCTGGAAGGCCAAAGTGATGTTTTGTACCTTCTGGGATTAGTGTCAGTGCAGAGCCAGTGTCCCTTAGTCCCTGAAGGACCCAATTCTTTCCCTTCCCCCGGTGTCCCATTAACCCTGGTAAAAGGCTGTAGGTCTTTGGGAAAGGCTTGGATAAAGATTACAGACTTGATTTTTAGCAGTGTACTGGGATCTTTCCTCAAGAGGACCTGACCTTCCCCTCAATTGAGGGGTTCTTTGTCTGTAAACTGGCACGACTCTGGAAATTGAAGAACCAAGACTCTCTGTTTTTATAAACCAAGATGCACTTTTCTCTCTTGGCCTAGGGTTTTTCTAATCAAAGAGAGCAAGTAAGAACTCAGTCGGCTTCCTTTCCAAGTCACTTGTAGGTACACCATGGCAAACTAGCTGATGCCGTAGGTCTGGGTGAGATGGACCATCCTGATCGCTGCTCTGACGCTGCTGTACATTTTGGCAACCACACCCTTCTGGGTGCTGGCACTTGGCCCCCGATACCCAGGGATTCGGCCCCCTGATTTAGATCAGCTTGCCTTTGGATTTCCCCAATGAACGGTTGTAGTTCTCATTGTAAGGTCTGGCCTATGGAGAAGAGTTATCACAGAGCTCTTGAATGGCGTGGGGCTCCCTTCCCAAATATGTTTCTCGCAGTAGTCACGAAGTCTGTGTTTTCTGGACTCTACTGGTGTGGGTGAGTAGGTCCTACATGACAAACTCACTCCAACCTTCCAATCTCCCTAAGCCTTTGAATTCCTTCCTCTACATGAAATCAAGGAAGGTCAGGCATTTTCAATTCACACACCATGGGCCATCTTTTTGTCCATGTCTGAGCCAAACAAAGAGCAAGCAAAGAAACCATTAGAGCCCTTTCCAACTGCCCAGCATGCTTCACAAAATGCAGTATCTCTCCCTAGTGAGCCCCAATCAATAAATTCAGCTGGATCCAACTTTATAATTCCTCCCACCTTTATCCCATAGCCCTAGTGTCTATTCCCACACATGTTCCCCAGATTTGTGTCTGTATAAATCAGAAAACTCAAGTCATTCTTCAGCAGTGTAGTGCACCTCCTCATGGATCATCCCTTGCAGTTCCCTTTTAGAGGCCTGCTGGGAGTTGAGTGTAATTATAGTCTAGAAACAAATATGGGTTATGAATGTGGATCCTGAGGAGAACCAGCATTGTGTGGCAAGGCAACCGCCAGGAGGGGGTGGGGAGGGGGCCACTGAAGTTTTCTTGGGCAATGCGGAACTCATCTCCTCAGACGGGGATGGAAAGGCTGACACCGCTGGGACTGGAGATTGGGGTTCTACCCAGGCCCTCAGAGGACTAGATGGTGCCTGCCCATAGTGGGGAGGCCCATCTACTTTACTCAGTCCACCAACCCAGACGTTCATCTCTTCTTGGAAACACTCTCACGGAGACTCCAACAAAAATGTTTCATCAGATATCTGGCCATCCCATGGCCCAGTCAAGTTGACAAACCAAATTAACCATTGCATTCAGGGAGGGAAGCCTCTCCCCAGTAGAAATGCTCCTGTACCACATTAGCCTCCCTTGCATGCCACCCTTAGGCTGATCATTAAATAAGAGCATTGAGAACACTATCACTGATTTAGATCAGCTCTGATTTCCTGCCTGAAGTCAAGGGATGCCTGTAAAACATCTGAATAAGAAGGGTGAGGCAGGAAATGCTTGCTAGGTAGGCCAAGAGTCAAGAACCCCAGTTGCCATAACATATAAAAGATTTTTTTTTGCTGTTATTTTTTGTTGCTTTTGCTTTTTGGTACAGGGTAGTGAACCCTGGGGTGCTTCATCACTGAGCAACATCCCAGCCCTTTCTACTTTTTCTTCTAAGACAGGTCTCACTAAGTTGCCCAGGCTGGCTTAGAACTTGCCATCCTCCTGAGTTGCTGGGAATGCAGTCCTGTGCCACTGCACCAGGCATAAGAGGAGATGTTAATGCCCCTGCTCATTATATGGATTTAGAGAACAATAGAGGAGTACAGACTGTACATATAAGTTGCTCTGTCAGCTGCCACGCAAAGACAAGATGGCATCAAGTCAGAATTCCCTTCCTGCAATGCTGAATTAAAGGAAAGTGGTAAGGGCCAGCAGAAAGCCCCTTGAGCCACAACAAAACAAGGTAGGAAGACCTCCTGCCATAATTTGAAATGCATTAGGACCCTGTGTGGAAGTGTTCATCACTGCCGCTCTTGCTCCCACTTGGTGAACCCTTAAGCTGCAGAGAGATGGATGGCCACACACAGAACTTAAATGCAATGCTGAGAAGGGGGCAAGAAGGTTTCAGTTCAGGTGAATGTGAGGCAATCCACCCACCATATATCTTGGAAAATCACAGCCTGAACAGAGTTTTCCATGTAAGCAGGAGCAAGTTGAAAAGGAACAGGCTATTAAGGAAATGTAGCAGAGGGAAAAAGAAAACAAGAACATAATATGCAGACAGGTTGAAAACCAAATTTGAAGGAAAACACAACCCAAGGGACAGGAGAAAATTGCCCACAAGTGCATTATCCTATAGAAGAACTTAATAACAATGTTTTCTTATGCATCAGAAGGTGTCTGAAATGTTTAGCTAATGTTAACGATGCCTGTCTTGGCGTGTGGCATTTTAAGGTAATTTTTTTACTGTCTTCTTTGTGCTTTCCTGCATTACTTGAATGTCTTATAATGAGCATTTTCCATCAGCACACAAATGGTTCCTAGATTCATAGATACATGTGAGGTTGCTTAGGAAGAATGATTAGCAAAAATTTAAGATTTAAAAAAAAAAAACAAGGGGATTCGAAGAAATCTCTGAAGAATTTTTCCCAGTTAATGATCGCCTTCGCAAAAGTTCCTCCCAATATTCTAGGAACATGTTTTCATGGTAGTTGATATCAAGTGTTCAAATTGGGAGTCATCTACTCTGTTTCAATTGGTCATGTGGATTCACTGAGATGAAGACTATATGGCAGTTTAGTAACCTGTTGGTCATTGGTAACCTTAGCAATACTGGATGTCCAAAGAAGAATGAATTGAGTTGAGAAGTACGTGAATAATCAGGAAATTCCAAAATTTTCACATATTCTTTTAACATATATAAGAACATTTTACTGCTCCTGAGATGGAGTCAGTAAATAAGTCAAGGTTGTAAATACACCCTCACTGGTGTGTAGTCAATAAACAAGATGCTGTGAATGCATAATCTAAACTAGTGGATGTAGTGGTTGAGGTTTAGATAACAGGAAGGAAAGAGGAAGTTGGAGTAAACAGATAGGTTTATAGATTTACTAATAGAAGTTGAGGTTTATCTATGTTATTGTATGTATCAACACTTCAGTTTTTGTGACTAAATAATCCATTGTATGGATATGTCACATTTTCCTCATTTATTCATTAATGGACATTTGGCCATTTTTAATAGTGCTTTATACATTCACGTATCAGTGTTTGAGCATTTCTTTTCTCTTTATTTTGGTGTGGGGCGTGGTACTGTGGATTGAACCCAGAGATGCTTTGCCATTGAGTTACATACCCAAACTTTTTTTATTCATTAAGGGTCTCACTAAAGTTTCTGAGGCTGGACTCAAACTTGCGATCCTCTGGCCCTGGTCTCCTGATTTGCTGGGATTACAGTTACGTTCTACCATGCTCAGTTGAGTATCAGTTTTCAATATGGGGGGTGGTGGTGGTGAGGTGTGGTATATTGCTAGGAGTGGAATTGCTTCACCATATGATTATTTTGTTTAACTTTGTGAGGAACTGCCAAACTCTTCCACAGTGGCTGAGCATTTTCCTTTCACACCAGGAAAGCATGGGTTTCAATTTCTCCACAAATTTGTCAACAATAGTTGAACAATAATTGTTTTGTTTCTGTTATTAATTGTATTCACCCCAGTAAAGTAGCAAATCATTGTAGTTCCCCCCCCCCACCCCCAGTATTGGGGATTGAACTCAGGGATCATTGTGATCTTGACTTACATTTCCCTATTAACTAATGATGTTGAGCATCCTTTCATGTCTTTGTTGTTTACATATCTCCTTTGGAGAAATGTCTACTTGAATCCTTTCACCATGTTTTTAAAAAATTTGTTCTAATTAATCTATTGTTAAATATTTTTTAGTTGTCCATCTACAACTATTTATTTATTTTTTAATGTGGTGCTAAGGATCGAACCTAGTGCCTCACGCATGCTAGGCAACCGCTCTACCACTGAGCCACAACCCCAGCCCCTAGTTAATCTCTGACAATGTTTTAATTGAACTGTCTTTAAAAAATATATTTATGTATTTATGAATTTTATGTGGTGCTGAGGATTGAACCCAGTGCCTCATATATGCCAGGCAAATGCTCTACCACGGAGCCACAACTCCAGCTCCTTAATTGGACTGTCTTTTGTCACATTATAAAAGGTCTTTACATATCTTGGATATTAGACTATAATCACATATGATTTGCTAATATTTTCTCTGTAGGTTGTCTTTTCATTTTCATCATAGTGTCTTTTGACGCAGAAGTTTCTTTTAATGAAGTCCAATTTGTCATTGTTTTCTTTTGAAGTTTTTGCTTTTGGTGTCATATCTAAGAATCCATTGCAAAATACAAAGTAAAAATATTTTTTCCTGTATTTTAATCTCAAAGTTTAATACTTTTAACTTTTATATTAATTTATGTGGTTCATGGTGTGAGGTTTTAGCTTCATCCTTTTGCATGCACATATCTAGTTTTTAAAACACTATTTGTTGAAGAGAGTATTATTTTGTGTCTTGGCACCTATGTTGAAAATTAATTGGCCATAGATGTATGGGTTCTTTCTGAACTTTCAATTCTATTCCACTTGTCTGTGTCTTTTTATGTCAGTACCAAACTATATTGATTGATGTAGATGTGAATTGCATTTTAAAATAGGAAAACACGAGTTCCCCAGACTATTTGAGGTGCTTTGAAATGTTGTATAAATTTTAAGATAAGTTTTCCTATTTCTAGAAAAAAAGGCTACTTGAAGTACATCTGGAAAGGGCAATGAAAGTGGGACTAAGCCAAGAAGGGTTACAAAAAGTCGAAGAGTTCCAGATCCCCTCCTCACTCTTTGAAATAGATGATTTATCCACTGTGCCCTGGAAAAAGACTCAAGTATTATTAGGAGAGTTTTCAGTTGAGGGTCTCTGGAATGGGAGGCTTCAAGCATAATTGAGGTTAGAAATCCCATATTGCAACCAGGATTTAAGTGAACATATTCAAAACAATTAATGGACATTTGAGAAGAGAAAAGTCTCTAATGTGAAACACAGAGAGGGTTGAGAAGAAACTTGAAGGAAACTATGCAATAATAGGAATTCTTTTTAAAGAGATCGACATTTCCTTAGAGGTAAGAGGTAATAATATAGCTATGAAACAAATACAGGATACTTCAAAAAAATTTTTACTTAATACTGGGAATTTAACTTAGTGGCACTGTACCACAGAGCTAAGTTCCCAGACCTTTTTTTGAGACAGGTTCTCACTAAGTAACTGAGGGAATTAATAAATTGATGAGGCTGGCCTTGAACTTACAATCCTCCTGCCTCAGCCTCCCAAGTTGCTGGGCTTTCAGATGTGTGCCATTGAGCTCCGATGATACTATTTTTAAACCAGAAGATGTGCTCTTAGGGATTAAAAATACATTATCAGAAATTAAAAGCTCATTAGATGTGTTGAAATCTTCCAGGAAGTAAAGCCAAATAAGTAGAGATAGAGAGACAGATAAGTGATAGTTTTTAAAAATGAGAAACAAAAAAACAGAAGAAATAAGAGCTTCAGACCAGAAGATGTGACTTTTCAAAAATATGAATTTCAAAAAGAATAGAAAAAATACATGGAAGGAAATGATTGACAATTCAAGAAAAATCCCAAAACTAAAGGTCATAAATTTCCAACTAGATCAAGGGTCTAAAAGTAGAGTATGTCTGGCACTTAATACTCATGAGATGGAGCCAGTAGAGAAGTTAAGGTTGTAAATACACCAACACAAGTATATAGTCAATATAGCAAAATGCTGTGAATTCAGGAAGGAATCTAAGTGGATGTAGTGATTGAGATAGAGAACAGTGTGGCTACAGTAGAGTGTGTGAAAGGGATACGGGAAGAAGAGGTCAGGGAGTTTACAGGAGTGACTGATAAGTCTTAGCAAAGAAAGGATTTGGGACTTTGAGTAAAATAAGGAATTATTACAAGATTTTGAGCTGAGGCAGGCTATTATTTGACTCAAATTTTTTACTTTCTATTTTAAAATTAGAGACTCTCAGGAAGCTGCAAAGACAGTGCAGACGGCCCATGTTTGCTCAGTTGGATAGATCTTGCATAATTACAGTATAAAACCAGGAATTTGACATTTTTGCATTGTGTTGTGTATTGTCATATGTAAATTAGTGTAAACACTAAAATCAAAACACAGCATTATTCCATCACTACAAATATCTCCTTTGTGCTTCCCCCTTAGTTACAAACCCAGCTTCTACCACCACTATCCATAACACCTTCCAAACAATAAACATTTTTCCATTCCTAAACTTTTATTTCTGGAATAGCGTATTAGTGGAATCATACAGTACATCATATTTTGTGGTTGTTTTTTTCATTCAGCATTATTACCTTGAGACCCATCCAAGTTGTTGCATGTATGAGAAGTTTTCTTTTTAGTTGCTGAGTAGTATTTATGCTTTGGGCAAACCAGTTTGTTTAAACACTTACCTATTGACATACAGTATGTGACCTTTGGGGCTCACTTTGTCACTCAGCACAATGTCTTTGAGGCCTATGCATATTGTGTGTTTCAAAAGTTCATTCCCTTTATTGCTGAGTAGCATTCCATGCTATGGATGTATCATGAGAAACTTCTCAATTCATGTGTTCGTGGACATTTTTGCCATTTTCAGTTTTTAGTTATTACATATAAAACTGCTATGAATCTTTGTATACAAGTTTTGTACAGACATTTTAATTTAATGTGTAAATGCCTGGAGGGCATTGTGTAGTCATAAGGTAAATGTACAGTTTAGATTATTTTTTAACCCTGCTTTCTAGGGTGCCTGTACCATTTTACATTCCTTCCAGAAATATGACAGATTGTTTCCCTTTATTTTTCACAGCATTTGGTATTATCACTATTTTTTTTAAATTTTAGCTATTCTAGTAGGTGTGTAGAAATACATCATCATATTCACAATTCTCATTTCTTTTATGGCTAATGACTTTGGACATCTTTTCATGCACTCGTTTGCCATCTGTATGTCCTCTTCAGTGAAATGTCTCTTCAGGTTTTTGACTGTTTTCTAATTGGATGTTTTTTAAAGTTGAATTTGAAGAGTTCTTTTTTATATTCTCTATATTAATCCTTTGTCATATATATGCTTTGCAAATATTTTGTCCCAGACTGTAGCTGGTCTTTTTATCTTCATAATAAATTTCAAAGATCAAAAATTTTGATGAAATTGAATTTTATCATTTTTTTGTTTTATGCATGTACTTTTGATATCATGTCTAAAAACTCTTAATGGAACTTTAGATCCTAAAGACTGCTAATTTTTGAAACATTTGTTAGAATGATCCAGTGAAACCATATGACATTTTTGCCATTTAAGGTTGTAAATACTTGGTTGTAAATAATTGGGGGATTTAAACTAAAATTCAATTTCCTTAATAGTTGTAGGGCTATTCAAATATCTATTTCATGTTGGATTAATGGTGGTAGTTTGTGCTTTTTGAAGAATTGATCCATTGTTCCAGTGGATTTAATGAGTGTAAACTTGTTTGGAATGTTCTTTCTTTTTTTGATGTCTGCAGGGTCTGTAGTAATATTCCACTTCTATTCTGAAGTACACCATTGTTGTTCTGTTTTTCATTTGTTTTCTTTTTTTCTGATGGTAATTTTAGCATTTTTCAGAAATCAATTTTGATTTTATAATAATTTTATGCAAAAATAAAAATATTTATTTATGGATAATACAGCAACGTACACTTAAGATTAACTGCTCATTTTTTAAATTTGAAAAATAAAATGAACTTTTTTCAGAAAAAAAGATTTAAGCTGGGTGCAGTGGTGCACGCCTGTAATCCCAGTGGCTCAGGAGGCTGAGGTAGCAGGATAGTGTTTTCAAAGACAGCCTCAGCAAAAGTGAGGTGCTAAGAAACTCAGTGAGACCCCGTCTTTAAATAAAATACAAAATAGGGCTGGGGATTTGGCTCAGGGGTCAAGTGCTCCCAAGTTCACCACCTAGTGCCCCCACCAAAAAGAAAAAAAAGATTTATGTCGAATGTTCATATTTACTGTTTTGAGAATTGTTTAGTTCCTTTGCCCATTTGTTGATTGGGTTATTTGGGGTTTTTTTGGTGTTAAGCTTTATTGTTTGTATATTCTGGAAACTAATGCCTTATCTGTGGTGCAGGTGGCAAAGATTTTCTCTCATTCTGTAGGCTCTCACTTCATGCTCTTGACTGTTTCACTGATTTTTAAATTTTACTTATTGTACCTTAGGACTCTTGTTGAGGAAGCCAGATCCTGAGCTGATATGTTGGAGTGTTGGGCCTACATTTTCTTCTACTAGGTACAAGGTTTCTGGTCTAATTTATAGGTCTTTGATGCACATTGGGTTGAATTTTGTGCAGGATAATAGACGGGTTAAATTTCATTCTACTAAATATGGATTTCAAGTTTTCCCAGCACCATTTGTTGAAGAGTCTATTTTTTCTCCAGTGTATGTTTTTGGCACCTTTGTCTAGTGAGAGATAACTTTATTTATGTGTGTTTGTCTCTGTCTTCCATTCTGTTCCATTGGGCTTCACGTCTGCTTTATTGAGAATACATGCTACTTTTGTTACTATAATTGTAGTATAACATCTGTAACAATTAGAGAAATGCAAATTAAAACTACACTGAGATTTCACCTCATTCCAGTAATAATGGCAATCAACAAGAATACAAACAAGAAATGTTTGCTAGGATGTAGGAAAAAGGGTACACTCATACACTGCTGGTGGGACTGCAAATTGGTGCAACCACTCTGGAAATTAGTATGGAGATTTCTCAAAAAACTAGGAATGGAACCACCATTTGACTAGTTATATCACCCCTCGGTACATATCCAAAGGACTTAAAATCAGCATGCTACAGTGACACATGAACATCAATGTTTATAGCAGCTCAATTCACAATAGCTAAGCTATGGAACCAACCTAGGTGCCCCCCTCAACAGGTGAATGGGTAAAGAAAATGTGATGTATGTACACAATGGAATGCTACTCAGCCATAAAGAAGAATGGCTTTATAACATTTGCCAGTAAATAAAAGGATCTGGAGACTATCATGCTAAGTGAAATAAACCAATCCCTAAAAACAAAGGGTGAATGATCTCTCTGATATGTGAGTGTCAATATACTTTAAGGGGAGGAAGGGAAGAATAGAAATTCAGTGGTTTCAAGAAAGGGGAATGAGTGGGAATGGAGTGGGACAGGGGTAGGAGAGACAATGGAATGAATTGGGACATAACTTTCCTATGTACATATATGAATGCAGCATGGTGAATCTCAACATTGTGTACATCCGCAAGACTGGGATCTAATAAGAATAAAATATACTCCATGTGTGTATAAATATGTCAAAATCATATAAAAATAAATTTAAAAATTTTTAAAAAGATTTATGTAAAATACATCTTTATTGTTTATGCTGTCAGAGTAAACTTCATAAATACTCAGAAAAGTCTTCTTATAAGTTTAAATTGAAATGAACATGATAAATATAAATGAATAACTTTCATTTATGTAACTAATAAAGATAATCCTTTTTTGGCAGTAATGAGGATTGAACTCAGGCATACTCCCCAATGAGCTGTATTCCCAACCCTTTTATTGAGACAGGGTATTGCTATGTTGCCGAGTCTAGCCTCAAACTTGTGATCATCCTGCCTGTCTCAGCCTCAAGTCACTGGGATTATAGTGTGTGCTACCGCACTCTACAGTTAATAATCCCTTTAAGAAAGAAACTACTTACTGGGCATAATGGCACATGCCTGTAATACCAGCAGCTCCGAGTTCAAAGCCAGCCTCAGCAAAAAGCGAGGCCATTAAGCAACTCAGTGAGACCCTCTCTCTAAATAAAATACAAAATATGGCTGGGGATGTTGCTCAGTGGTTGAGTGCCCCTGAGTTCAATTCCCAGTATTAAAAAGAAAAAAAAAAAAAGAAGGAACACGAAACTATTTGATTTCCACCCAGCTTGGATTCATTATAAATGCAATCAATAAATTATATTGGATTCTCTGTAAAAATATAAATTTGCCACACTTGGGGAAATTTCAGCCAGTGTTTCTTTGAATACTTTTTCTTATCCCTATGATCTAATTCCTTTCTTTTAAGGACTCTAATGATATGCATGCATGTTATAATTTTTGCTATAGCCTCCCAGGTCTTGAGTTTCTATTCATCTTTCTTTCACTTTGTTTTCTGTTACTCATACTAAGTAACTTCTATTGTTTTACCTTCAAGTACTATGTTTTCATTTTGCTGTTGACCACATTCATTTTCTTCTTCATTTTAGATAATAATTTAGCTCTAATTTTTCCATTTGGTTCTTCTATCTTGTTGCTTTGGTGACTTTCAATTTCTTCATTTATTTCAAGTGTGTTTGCAATTGCTTGCTGAGGCAATTTTATGGCTCCTTTACACTTCTTAGATGATTCTACTTATGTATCTTGGTGTTCACATCCATTGCCTTTACTCATTCAGTTTAAAATATTCCTTGTTCATGGTATAATGACTAATTTTTTATGTAAACTGGATACAGCAGGTATTGTTATGATACTCTATAGAGCTCAGGTAAACTTTGTGTGTGAGGTGGCCTCCTCTGAGAAGACTCTTAAGGGGAAGATGGGGTGCTACCTCATTAGTGCTCGATGGAGGTAAAAGTCTAAGTTCTACTTTTAGTTTTCTGATACCACCTCAGTAGTGAATGGAGGGAAGTTAGAGCATCTCATCACAATCTGAAGAGAGTCTAGGCTCTTCACTCAGTCTTTGCATGTGAGAGTAGGACTGGAGTCAGAATTTTTCTATAGTATTTAGACGAAGTAGAAGAGTAATTGTTTAAAAGTTTTCTGTGTTGCTAGGCTGTCTCTTTCTTGGTCCTTTGGCTAGAGAAAACAGGATTTTCTTAGGAATTTTTTTTTGTCTGCTTCTGCTGGTGTTTGTGGGTTGTCAGCCTTCCCAGTATCTAGTATAGGGCATATGGGGCAAAAAAAAAAAAAAAACCAAGGAATTCACCACTGTGTTCTTAGGTCTCAAAATCTGGCTGATTCATCTTCAACTTTCAAATTACTGTTTATTCATATATATATATATATATATATATTTTATTGTAGTTAATGGGGAAAATAGGGAAAAGTATGTTACTCCACATTCTCAGAAGTGAAAGTTTCTTGGCCCAGTGGCACATACTTGTAATCCCAGTGGCTCAAGAGGATGAGGCAGTAGGATTGCAAGTTCAAAGCCAGTCTCAGAAACTTAGCGAGATCTGTCTCAAAATAAAAATAGCTGGGGATGTGGCTCAGTGGTTAAGTACTCCTGGATTCAATCCCTGGTGCCAAAAAAAAAGTGTGTTTCTGACACATTTTTAAAAGATCACTTTTGATGCTGTGTTGAGACTGTAGGGAAACATTGGAAGAAACAGCAAAGCAGGTGAGGATGCTATTGTAATGTTATGGGTTGGTGATAATGGTTCTGGTCAAGATGATAGGAGAGGAGACAGTGAAAAGTGGCCAGATGTTGCAAATTTTTTTTTTTATTTTTACTTGTAGTTGGACACACTACCTTTATTTTATTTATTTATTTTTTTAATGTGGTGCTGAGGATCAAACCCAGGGCCTCACACATATGTGCTAGGCGAGTGCTCTGCTGCTGAGCCACAACCCCAGCCCTGCAAATATTTTTAAATAAAATCCAACTGTTATTTGCTTCGTTTGATGTGAGAGAAAGACATGAATCAAGGATTATCCAGGGTTTCAGTTTGAGCAACTGAAAGGATGAAATTGTCATCTACTAATAGAAACAGAGTTGAGGGAAAGGCAGGTTTGGGGAGGGATTATCAGAAGTTAAGCTTTGGATACGTTTCTAAGTAAAAATGTTGAGTAGGCAGTTGTATATTACTCCCCTACTTTTTTTTTTGTACCAGAGATGGGACCCAGCAGCACCCAACTGCATCCCCAGACCATTTTTTTTAAGAAAGGGTCTTGCTAAGTTACTCAGGGCATAACTAAGTTGCTGAGGCTGGCTTTGAACTTGTAATCATCCTGCCTCAGCCTCCTGAGCCACTGGGATTACAAGTGTGTGCCTCCACATCTGGCTACTTCTCTCCTACTTATTCTGCAACTCCCATTACTTATTTGTGAGACATTCTCAATCTGTCCTCTACATATCCTAGCCTCTTATCTTTCCCCTCTCTTTAACTCCCTCTGTCCTATTTGTTTAGTAATTTCCTAAGACCTAACATCCAATTAAATTTTCTCTTCAACAGTGTATTATCTCCAATTTAATTCATTCACTGAATTTTTTAATTTTCAAGTGCCTCCCTCAGTATCTGAAGGGGACTGGTTTCCAGGATCCCCAAAAGACATAAGAATCCTTGAATGTTCGAGTTCCTTATATAAAATGGATAGTATTTGCATACAATCTACACATATCCTCCAGTATGCTTTATATAATCTTTACTTACAATACTTAATACAAAGTAAATGCTATATAAATAGTTGTTATATGATATTGTTTAGGAGATAATGAGAAGAAAAAATTTTGTATGCATTCAATACAAATGCATTTTTTCTCAATGTATCTGATTCACAGTTGATTGAATCTGTGGATGCAGAAATGCAGATTTGGCGAGCCAACCGTACTGCTTATTATTTGCAGATGTCTGCTTTGATCCTTTTTTAAATCTGCCTGCTCGTTTTTAGTATAATGTCGTACACTTTTATTTTTTATTTCTTCAAGTTCTTAATCATTTTACCATGTTTTTTATTTCTGTTAGTTTCTTCTTTTATCGGAAGTTCATGGAAGCTTAATTCTGCTATTTGTTGTATTTGGTGATTCTTGATTATTGTGGATTATTTCATTCATGTTTAAGTGGGTTCATCAATGAAAATCCTGGTTAGTCTGGATGGCACACATGAAAGGTTTGGTATTTGCTTTTGTCAAATGCTCCAGAGAGATTAATTTTCTCTTAATTTCACAAGTCTTAACTTCTGAGGGGTTAAATAGATAGTTGAGATTTGAATCACAAACCCATGTAAAACTCAATTACATGGTTAGGAATTCATAGAGAAGGAAAAATTTTCCTCTATCCAAATGCCAGTCCAAAACAGACAAGATTCTTTGTTGTGTCCCTGTATAAGTAGGAAGGTTATTTTCCAGTCCTTTCCCTGAGAGTATAGCTGTCCTTAATGACTTCCTCATCTCAAATGGGCCCAAGAGCTCTCTATCCCTTTTGTATTAAGATTTACTCCTCTAGGTACAACTCATATGTCTTGATCTGGGTGGTTACTACAAAAATATGTTCATTTTGTGACAATCTGACTATGCGTATAATTAAAAGTTTTTGTTCCTCCTTATATGTAGATTATATTTCAACTTAAACATATATGAAATAAGAAATATGTTTAAATCATCAACATGTCAATGCTACCAAATATGATCTATACATTTAAGACAAGTCCTTTCAAAATACCAGCAAGTCATGGATAGGCACAGAGAAAGTTATTCTGAATGTATATGAAAAGTCCCAGGAATAGCTAAATAATCCTGAAAAAGAAGAATAAATAGGAAGAATCACACTATGTGATACTAAAATAAGTATAAAGGTACAATAATAAATGCAGTGTGGTATTGGTGAAAGGATAGATACATAAGAATGATTGAAAAAACCAGAGATTCTAGAAATAGACCTACAGCTGCCTACCTGGGCACAGCGGCTTATGGCTCTGTTCCCAACTACTCATTAGACTGAGGCAGGAGGATCACAAGTTTGAGGTTGGCCTGGGCAACACAGGAAAATCTGTTATAAAGCTAAGCAAAATACAACTGCCTAATTTTTGTAAAAGGTAATTCAATGACATTTCCAATAAATTATGTTGGCAGATTTGGACATTTTATAGGCAAAAGACAAAAGAACTTTGACCTAAACTTGTTACAATATATTAAAATCATTTCAAAATGGATCATAGGCCTAAAGTAAAGCATACATTTATTAAACTTTCAGAAGATAACATAAGGAAAAATTTCTTATGACTTAGAGTTCTATAAAGAGAGTAGAGTTCTTTTTGTATTTCTAAAAATGGTACTGGGGATTGAATCCAGGGATACTTTACTACTGAGCTACGTCCCTAGCCCTTTTCATTTTTTAACTTTTAGATAGGGTTTAGCTAAGATACTGAGACTGACCTCAAACTTGTGATCATCTTGCACCAGCCTCAATAGTCACTGGGATTATTGACTGGCATATACCAGTGGGCACAGTTAGGCAAAGTTTTTTTTTTTTTTTTTTACTGGGAACTGAACCCAGGGGCATTTAAACACAGAACCATATCCCCAGCTCGCTCTATCTATCTATCTATCTATCTATCTATCTATCTATTTATGTAGAGATAGGTCTCACTAAGTTGCTGAGGCTGACCTTGAATTTGTGATCCTCCTCTATTTTGTATTTTATTTAGAGACAGGGTCTCACTGAGTTGCTTAGCACCTCACTTTGCTGAGTCTGGCTTTGAATTCATGATCCTCTTGTCTCAGCCTCCTGAGCCACTGGGATTACAGGCGTGCATCACCATACCCAGGCAAAGAATGCTTTAAATAGGAAAATCCACAAAATAAAGTTGATAAGTTAGAATTTATCAAAATTAAACATTTTGCTCTGAAAAAGACACTAGTGAAAAATAAAAATACAAGCTATGAACTGGGAGAAAATATTTGCAAATCACATACCTAACAGACGATTTATATCCTGATATATAAAAAACTCTTGAAATTCAAACACATAAAAACCACCCAGTTGAGGATCCAAGATGGCGGGATAGGGGGAGGCTGAATCCTTGTTGCTGCGTAACCTGGGATTTAAGCAATGGAATACTGTTTCTCTGCTAGTTATTAGAGGACCCCTGACAGCTGCTCTCCTGCATGAATCCTGGCAGCTGTTTCCGCACAGGACCCCAGGCCTTAGCACCTATGCAGGACCCCCGACTGACCACCCATGCATGATCCCCAGCCACCATTCCCATGTGGACCCCCATCTACCAGCATGGGGCTTCCCCTGGTGGCCTCCACCTTGGGACACTGCAACCACTGCCATAGTTTCCTGTACCTGGGGACACTTGACAGGGACGGAGGTACCTGCCAGCCACAACACTGCAAGCCACGGGGCTGCATCTCTGAACACTTCGCCCAATGCCCCACCCAGCGCAGCCTGACAACCGATCTCTGAAAGCAGTTGCCTCCATCTTGGTACACCTTTGTCATCATCTTTAGTTGGGTCAACTCCCAGCCTAGGACATCAGCTGGGGCCTAAAGGTAATATCAAGGTACGTATAGTCTCCCAACTCCCCCTCCTCTGCATCCACTAACCCAGCAGCTTGCAGCTACATGGCCAGTGAGTAGCTCACAAAGACTGGTCCTGAGCTGCCCAATATAAAACACTCTCTGAGACAGGTGTACCGGCCCCAGAGCACAGCCCACAAGACCTCAGGTTCCTGGTTAGGAAGTAGAAAGGGAAGGGGTGAGTGAGATACAGTTTAGAGGCTAAAGTAGAGACCAGGAATTGTGAGGTACACAGGAGATATAAGGAGATAAGACCAGGTGCCCACATCACACGAGTGGGCTCCAAAGGAGATTCTTGGGGTGCGGTTTCCCAATGGGGACCAGCAAGTGCTATATCCCACATCCAGGAGTTCCGTCCCCAAAACCAACCCTCCCACCCTAATAACTTTCACCATCCTGAGGGTGGAGATACCAGCAAACAACAGACAACCCCACCTATTGAATGGGAAGGGAAATAGGAAATATATTGCACTCTAATAGAACCAATCCTTTTTAATTTTCCTTTGGGATTTTTTTTCCTTTTCCTTTTTTTTTCTCTCTCTCCTCCCTCCCTCACATCCCCAACATTTGTGAAAATAAGTACTTTTCATGGATTAGGCTACTGAGGACTGGGATGTCTGAATAGTATATTACAATTGTGTTGTATATTCTTTATCTCTTATTTTTACATTTTTAATTTTTCTTAATTTTTATGTTTGTTTTTTGTACTCTATATAGTCTTCCCACTTACCTGTCTCCCCAAAATCACTTTCTCTCTTTTCTCCTGCTATTAGCCAACTTCTTTTGATTTTATTCTTCTTTCACGCTTCCAAAGATCTAATAACTCTATATCCTCACATCCTGCCTCCTTAATATCTCATCATACACCCCATGCCCTGTTCTCTCTTTGTCCACCATCAGATATTGTAGACCCTTTTGTAAACCTACTGTTTATATATTGTAGATAATAAGTGAACTCACCATTTGTATAAATTGTGACAAAACTGTAAACATCTTAATAGGAACTACTTGATTTAAGGCTGTATATTGTTTGTATTGGGATCTGTTAATATTGATCTCCCCTCTAAAGGAGAGGTATTGGAACCCTGCAGGGACACTATAAACCTATACGGTGAAAACTGTAACACCTCAGATCTACAGTGCTAGAAGGGAAGACACATGAACAACATGAAAAAACAAGAGAAGAAAGGGCCCCAAACAAACCAAGATACTGCATTATTAGAATCCATGGCCAGCACAGTAGAAGAAATATCAGAAAATGAGTTAAGGATGTACATAATTAAAACGTTCTGCAAATTAAAGATGACATAAGAGCAAATACAGGCAGTAAAAGATCATTTTGATAAAGAGCTACATAAGCAAATATAGGAAGCAAAGGATTATTTCAATAAGGAGACAGATTCTGAAAAAAAAAATCAGAAATCCTTGAAATGACGGAAACAATAAACCAAATTAAAAAACTTAATAGAAAGCATCAACAACAGATTAGATCACTTGGAAGACAGAATCTCAGACAATGAAGACAAAATATATAATCTTGTAAAGGACATCAACCACACAGTGAAAATGGTAAGGAACCATGAGCAGAACATTCAGGAATTATGGGACAACATAAAAAGAAGAATCTAAAAATTATTGGGATAGAGGAAAGCACAAAGATACAAACCAATGGAATGATCCATCTATTCAATGAAATAATATCAGAAAACTTTCCAAACATGAAGAATGAACTGGAAATCAAATGCAAGAGGCTTACAGGACACCAAATGTACAAAATTACAACAGATCTACATCAAGGCACATAATAATGAAAATGCCTAGCATACAGAATAAGGAGAGAATTTTGAAAGCCATGAGAGAAAGGAATCAGATCACATATAGAGGGAAACCAATTAGGATCTCTGCAGATTTCTCAACCCAGACCCTGAAAGCTAGAAGATACTAAAATAATATATACCAAGCTCTGAAAGAAAATGGATGCCAACTAAGAATCTTATATCCAGCAAAATTAAGCTTTAGATGTATGACAAAATAAAAACCTCCCATGATAAACAAAAGTTAAAAGAATTTACAACTAGAAAGTCTGCACTATAGAATGTCCTCGGCAAAATGCTCCATGAGGAGGAAACAAAGAAACAACAATGAAAATCAGCAAAGGGAGGTATTACACAAAAGGAAAAACAATCAATGGAGAAACCAAGTCAAGTTAAAAACCAAAAATAAACAAAAATGACTGGGAATACAAATCATGTCTCAATAATCACCCTGAATGTTAATGGCCTAAAATGACCTAACCTCATTAATCAAAAGACACAGACTGGCAGATTGGATTAAAAAAGGGACCCAACAATATGCTACCTAGGAAAAGATATCCACTTTTTTTTTTTGAAGGTGAACGGTTGAGAAAAAACATACCACTCATATGGACTGTGGAAATAAGCAGGAGTTTCCATCCTCATATCAAAGAAAGCATACTTCAAGCCAAAGTTAATAAAAAGGGATAAAGAAGGATAATACATACTGCTTAAGGGAACCATACATCAACAAGACATAATAATTTTAAATATATATGTCCCAAACAATGGAGTATCTATGTTCATCAAACAAATTCTTCTCAATTTCAAGAGACAAATAGACCACAAAAATAATTTTGGGTGACTTTAACATACCTCTTTCACCACTGGATAGATCTTCCAAACAAAATATAAACAAAGAAACTACAGAATTCAATAATGCAATCAATAACTTAGATTTAATACACATATAGAATATTTCATCCATCTATGAATGAATATACTTTCTTCTCAGCAGCATATGGATCCTTCTCTAAAATAGACCAGGTATTATGCCACAAAGCAACTCTTAGCAAATACAAAAAAGTAGAGATATTACCCTGCATTCTATCAGATCATAATGGAATGAAATTAGAAATCAATGATAAAATAAAAAATAGAAGCTACTCCAATACTAGAGACTAAATAATATGCTATTGAATGAATAATGGAATTCAGAAGACATCAAAGAGAAGATGAAAAAATTCTTAGAGGGAAATAAGAACAATGATACAACATATCAAAACTTCTGGGACACTATGAAGGCATTACTGAGAGGAAAGTTCGTTGCATGGAGTTCATTCCTTAAAAGAAGGAAAATTCAATAAATAAATGACCTAAACATTACATGTCAAAGCCCTAGAAAAAGAAGAAATCAACACCAAAAGCAGAAGACAGGAAATAATTAAAATCAGAGCTGAAATCAATGAAATTGAAACAAAAGAAACAATTGGAAAAACAAAACAAAAAGTTGGTTCTTTGAAAAAATAAATAAAATTGATAAATTCTTAGCCATGCTAAGAGGAGAGAGAAAACTCAAATTACTAAATCCATGATGATAAGGGAAATATCACAACAGACACTACAGAAATACAGAAGATAATTAGAAATTATTTTGAAAATTTGTACTCCAATGCAATAAAAAATACTGAAGACAATGATAAATTTCTAGTCATATGATTTATATAAACTGAATCAGAACAATACACACAAGTTAAACAGATCAATTTCAAGCAATGAGGACACCATCAAAAGCCTACCAACCAAGAAAAGTCCAGGACCAGGTGGATTCAGAGCTGAGTTCTACAAGACCTTCAAAGAAGAACTAATACAAATACTCCTCAAATTATTCCATGAAATAGAAAAAGAGGGAACCCTTCCAAACTCATTCTATGAAGCCAACATTACCCTTATTCCAAACCAGACAAAGACATCAAAGAAAGAAAACTTCAGACCAATATCTCTAATGAACATAGATGCAAAAATTCTCAATAAAATTCTGGCAAATTGAATACAAAAACATTTTTAAAAGATAGTACACCACAATCAAGTGGGGTTCATCTCAGGGATGCAAGGTTGGTTCAACATACAGAAATCAAAAAAATGTAATTCATCACATCAATAGACTTAAAGATAAGAACCATAAGATCATCTCAATAGATGCAGAAAAAGCATTGGATAAAATACAGCACCTCTTCATGTTCAAATCACTAGAAAGACTAGGGATAACAGGAACATATCTCAATATTGTAAAAGCTATCTATGCTAAGTCCCAGGTCAAGATCATTCTAAATGGAGAAAAATTGAAAGTATTTCTTGTAAAAACTGGAACAAGACAGGAATGACCTCTTTTACCACTTCTATTTAACATAATCCTTGAAATTCTAGCCAGAGCAATTAGACAGATGAAAGAAATTAAAGGGAAATGGATAGGAAAAGAAGAACTTAAACTATCACTATTTGACAACAATATGATTCTATACTTACAGGATCTGAAAAATTCCACCAGAAAATTTCTAGAACTAATAAATGAATTCAGCAAAGTAGCAGGATATAAAATCAATACCCATAAATCAAATGCATTTCTGTATATCAGTAACAAATCCTCTAAAGAGAAACTAGGAAAACTACCCCATTTACATAGACTCAAAAAAAAAAAATACTTGGAAATCAATGAAAGAGGTTAAAGACCTACAGAACACTAAAGAAAAAAAATTAAAGAAGACCTTGGGAGATGGAAAGATATCCCTTATTCTTGGATAGGCAGAATTAATATTGTCAAAATGACCAACACTATCAAAGGCACTATACAGATTTAATGTAATTCCAATCAAAATCTCAATGACATTCTTCATAGAAATAGAAAAAGCAATCATGAAATTCATCTGGAAAAATAAGAGACCCAGAATAGCCAAAGCAATCCTTAGCAAGAAGGATGAAGCAGGTGGCATCAAAATACCAGACCTTAAACTATACTAGAAAGCACATGGTATTCACACCGAAACAGACTTGTAGACCAATGGTACAGAATAGAGGATAGAGAGACAAACCCACATAAATACAGTTAGCTCACACTAGACAAAGGTGCCAAAAACATATATTGGAGAAAATACAGCCTCTTCAACAAATGGTGCTGGGAAAAATTGAAATCCATATGTAGCAAAATGAAATTAAACCCCTATCTCACACCATGCACACAACTCAACTCAAAGTGGAACCAGTACCTAGGAATTAGGCCAGAGACCCTCCCTGCATCTAATAGAAGAAAAAGTGAGCCCAGATCTTTATCATGTCAGATTAGGCCCCTACTTCTTTAAAAAGACTCCTAAAGCACAAGAAATAAAATCAAGAATCAATAAATGGGATGGTTTCAAACTAAAAGGAAACAATCAGTAAGGTGAATAGAGAGCTTACAGAATGGGAGCAAATTTTTACCACATGCACATCAGATAGAACACTAATCTCCAGGATATAAAGAACTGAAAAAACTTATCACTAAAAAAACAAATAACCTAGGCTGGGGTTGTGGCTCAGTGGTAGAGCGCTTGCCTAGCTAGCATGTGTGAGGCACTGTGTTCAATTCTCAGCACTACATATAAATAAATAAAGGTCCATTGACAACTAAAACAATATTTTAAAATAACAAATAACCCAATCAATAAATAGGCCAAGGAAATGAACAGACACTTCTCAGAAGATGATATTCAATCAATCAACAAATATATGAAAAAATGTTCAACATCTCTAGCAATTAGAGAAATGCAAATCAAAACTACTCCCTCCAGTCAGAATGGCAGTTTTTAAGAATACAAGAAACAATAAGTGTTGTGAGGATGTGGGAAAAAAGGCACATACATTACTGTTGGGACTGCAAATTGGTGCAGCCAATATGGAAAGCAGTATGGAGGTTCCTTGGAAATCTGGGAATGGAACCACCATTTGACCCAGCTAACCCTCTCCTCGGTCTATACCCAAAGAACTTAAAAACAGCATACTACTGGGACACAGCCACATCAATGTTTATAGCAGTACAATTCACAATAGCTAAACTGTAGAACCAACCTAGATGCCATTCAATAGATGAATGGATAAAGAAACTGTGGTATATATACACAATGTAATATTACTCAGCATTAAAAGAGAATAAAATCATGGCATGTACAGGTAAATGGATAGAGTTGAAGAATATCATGCTAAGTGAAGTAAACCAATTCCAAAAAATCAAAGGCCGAATGTTTTCTCTGATAAGTGGATGCTGATCCATAATGGGAGTGGGGGGAGCACAGGAGGAATGGAGGAACTTTGGATAGGGTAAAGGGGAGGGAGCATGGGGGTAAGAAAGATGGTGGAATGAGATGGACATCATTACCCTAGCAACATGTATGAAGACATGAATGGTATGACTGTACTTTGTGTACAACCAGAGAAATGAAAAACTGTGCTCCATTTGTGTACTGTGAATCAAAATGCATTCTGCTGTCATGTATAACAAATTAAAACAAATGAATTTTAAAAACCCACCCAGTTAAAAATATCAAAGTCTTGATATTTTCTGTCATCAAATATAATATATAGATGGAAAATAAGCAAAACTGGAAAAGTGGAATCATTGTGTAGAAGTCATGTGCTTTTTGTGGAATGATCTCACTCCCACCTCCAGAGGGTCCTTTAATTTGCCACAATGATTGTAGCATATAATCCAGGCTTATGCCAATCAGTATATGGCACTTGAGGGCCACAAGGATTAAGTTAGGGATAGTTCAACTGGCACAAAACTCAGGCCTTTTGAAAAATGATTATGGGAAGTGATCATATCCCCATTTGTTGCAGGCAGCCATCCTGTGACCAAGAAGACGAATTCTGACAAAGCTGACACAAACAAAAGAGGGCAACACAAAGATAATCTGGAACAAAGCATTGATCAACCAGTGCCTAATACCCACATACCTCTAGACATGAGCCAATGTCTCATTGCTTGTTTTCTGTTATCTGCAACTAAAAACATCTTTGTCTATCATACTTATTATCAAAGTCAATGTCTTTCAAGACAACTCCTCACACTCCAGGAAATTTTTCATGCCTGCTAAATGTTCTTTTCCCTTTTCCTATGAGTGCTTCTCAATCACCCCCACACAACACACACACCTACTTCAAACCCTTATGGCACTTTTGGGTTACTTTAATTCTTTCTTCTTCCCCTCTTAAGTTATAGCATTCAACATTCAACATCTGTTATGCTGAATTGTTACTCGCTTACAAGACTACTAACTCTTCAGAGACCAACAGCCCCTTGACTAGATTCCTCTTTGGTTCATTGATTCATGCACTGATCTATAAAGATAAGGCTTATTAGGGAGAGGGGAGGAAGGTTGAAGAACTTCCATTCAAGTTATTTACTAATGCTTGTGTATCCTGCCTAGTTACCTGTCTCCGTGACTTTTCTGGAGAGGAACCGCACAGATTAACTCCACCTGGGACAATTATTTTCACAAGTTCCAAATCCTAGTCTTTCACACTGAAGTCCTACTCTGTAAGAGGGAAGGGCTGCAATTGGGAAGGATACATGGGAATTTTCAGGGTTGATCATAATGTTCTGGATCTTGATAGGGGTGTGAGTTACAAGGTATAAGTATTTGTCAAAACACACAAAATTATTCTCTTAAGATGTGTGCACTTATTTAATTGTATGGATATTCTAAGAAAGAATTACAAGGGCCAGTCATGGTGGTACACATTTGGAATCCCAGCAACTTGAGAGGCTGAGACAGGCAGCAAGTTTGAGGTCAACTATGGCAACTTTAGTGAGACCTTGTCTCAAAATTTTAAAAAAGGCAAGGATGTGGATATATCCCAATGGTAAGGCACCCCTGGTTTCAATCCTCTGTACCGCACACACACAAAAATGCAAGGGACTAGGGTGCAACTCAGTGGTAAAGTGCTTGCTTAGCCTGTATAAGGCCCTGGATTTGATCCCCAGCACCAAAAATAAGAAGAATCACAAATATTGAACTCTACTAAATCACACGCATGCTTAAGTGTTTGAAGGGATGTGAAGGCATCAGTAAATTTTAAATGTATAAAAGGTGGTATTGAGATTTGGAAAAGTGTCCCCAAAGGGTCCATGTATTAACATGCTTGGTGTCCAGCCTATGGTGCTATAAAGAGGTAATGGGACCTTTAAGAATTGGGGCCTACTGGAGGTACAAAGGTGATTGGGGGTGTGCCCCTGAAAGTGATAGTGTCATCCCCGCCTCTTCTTCTTCAGCTTTCTTTTGATTTTTGGCCATAAAGCGAGCAGTTTTTCTCTGCCATGTACTCTTTTTTTTTAATACTTTTTCTAGTAGATGGACACAATGCCTTTATTTTCTTGTGGTGCCGAGGATCGAACCCAATGCCTCACATGTGCCAGGCAAGTGCTCTGCCAACTGAGCCACAACCCCAGCCCTGCCATGTACTCTTACCACAATATGCCACCATAGGCCCAAAGCAATAGGGACCAATCAATCATGACCTGGAAACATCAAAACTATGAATCAAAATAAAACTTTTCTCTTGACAAGTTAATTATATCAGGTGCATGTCACAGTGACGGAAAGCTAACACATGGGTGGATGCATGGATAGATACATGATAAATGCAGAATCTGTGTGGTGGATATATGAGTTTTTTGTGGTATAGTTATTTGAGTTCCTGAATGTTCGAAAATGTTCATAGTAAAGTGTTAGGAAAAACTAATATGGATTTATCATCTCTGGTATCTTCACAGTCACTGCTCTGGTTTGGACCTCATTTTATCTTAACCAGAACTGTACAGTCACCTTTACACTAGCCTCTATGCTAGCATACTTCAGTCTCTTCTCACTGCAAGGATCACCAGAGAGAACATTGTGAAACATAAATCAGGCTGTTATGGTCTGTTATGATTTGGATTTTTTAAAAAATATTTTTTAGTTGCAGATTGACACAATATCTTTATTTATTTTTATGTGGTGCTGAGGATCGAACCCAGTGCCTCATGCATGCAAGGCAAGTGCTCTACCACTGAGCCACAACCCCAGCCCTGGATTTTATTTTATTTTTATTTTTTATTTATTTATTTATTTGTTTGTTTGTTTGTTTGTTTGTAGTGGGGAGTTACATCCCCAGCCTTTTTTTGTTAATGTTAAGACAGGGTCTTGCTAAGTTGCCAAGACTGGCCTTGAACTTTTTCAATCTTCCTGCCTCAGTCTCCTCAGTCACTGGGATTATAAATGTGTGCCACTGCACTGGTTGCAAGCCTATGGCACTACTAGGAAGTGGTGAAACCTGACAGGAGGTGAGGCCTAGTGGAAGGAAGTTAGGTCACTGAGGTTGTGCCCTAGAAGGAAATATTGGGATCAGGTCTCTTCCTCTCTCTCTCTTCCTAGTCACCATGAAATTAACAGGTTTCCTCCACCCAGGTTCTTCTACCATGATGTACTACCTTGTCACAAACCCAAAGCAAAATCACCAAGCAAACACGGACTGAAACCTCTGAAACCATGAACCAAAAATAAACCTTTGCTCCCTTTGAGTTGATTTTTCTCAGGTATATTATCACAGTGATAAAAAGCTAAGACAGAGACCTCTATGATTCAGTCCCTGCCCACCTCATCAGCTTTATCCCTCAATACTTGCCACCTTACCAATGCATGTATTCCAGCTCAACTAAAGGGTTTGTAGCTCCACTTACACCCCAGACTGCTTCTACTTTTGTTTATGCTGTCCCTTTTGCTTGGAATTCTCTATTCTGATGCATGCTTCTGTCTTCCCTCCCCCAGTAAATGGCCTTCAAAACTCAACTTAGGGGCTGGTGGTATAGTGTGGCTCAGTGATAGAGCATCTGCCTATCATATACAAGGACCCAGGTTCAATCCCTTGTACTGAAAACAAACAAAAAACATAAATTGGGGGTTGGGGATGTGGCTCAGTGATACCAGTGCATGTCTGGCATCCTCAGCACTGCAAAACAAACAAAAACCAAAACTCAAATCAGGAGTTACATCATCCCTGAAGCCTTTTGGGCTTCTCAGACTGGATTGGATTCTCCTTTCTTATGCTCTCATACCACTCTGCACTTATTTGTAATATACTATTTATCCCAGTGTGATGTACTTGGGTTTCCATCTGTACTAAATCACATAGTCCTTGAAGATAAAGCCCTCCAATGGCATGCACAAGGCCTGATACAAAAGAGGCTTTGATGATCCACTGTAGAACTGAACCATTGATATTTAACTAACACAGATGATACTCTGGCATCTTCTAACAACTTTGTTTCTTAGATTTGGTTTTATCTCCTCTACAGTTTAAGGCCCACCACCCCTACTGACCTAGATCTCTCTATGTGCTTCAAATACCACCTTCCTCATGAAGCCAACACAATTTCCTGTCTCAGTTTGAAATAATCTCCCCAATTCCTTTAAAGCCTATTTTATCTGAAATTTTTAAAAGTGAGATTATAGACCTTGTTGGGCAAATTTTCCTGGGAAAAATTAAACTGCACTCACTGATCACCTGAGTGTCAAACTTTAAGACTTTTGCCAGTAAATGGATGAATTCAGAGACTGTCATAGTAAGTGAAATAAACCAATCCCAAAGAACATTCTCTCTGATTTGTGGATTTTAACACACAACTGGGGAGAGGGGTGGAGAAGAACAGAAGTTGAGTGGATTAGACAAAGGGGAATGAAAGGAAGGGAGAGGGGTAGGAATAGGAAAGCCAGTGAAATGAATCAGACATAACTTTCCTATGTTCATATATGAATATACCACCATTGAAACTCCACATCATGTACAACCACAAGAATGGGATCCTAATTAGAATAAGTTATACTCCATTTATTTATGTCAAAATATACTCTAGTGTCATTTATATCTAACAAATAAGAAGAGCTTAAAAATTAAAAATAAACTGTATGACACCCTTCCCCAAATAACACTAGCTACTACTTCCCAGTAATCCTATAAGGTAATGATTATTATCTTCATTTTACAGACAATGAGACTGAGCTGATGAAGGCATCAGCTCAAGGTCACAGGTGGCAGAGTTGGAACTGAAACATTGGTTTTCTAAACTTCTAGGAACATTCCCTTCCACCACAGCCCATTGTCTCCAAGTTGGGCCAGGTTCTAAGAAACTTCTAGAAGGAGGGTGCAATAAGCAGTAGGATTACATGGAATGCCATTAAGCAGGAGGGGATGATGAAAATAGGACTTTGGGGGAGATACTCCTGAAAAGTTGTAAATGACAGAATGGAATGGAATATGGGGAAGGTTGGATTCCTAAAAGAAAATATACAAAAATGGGTACTCTCTCTTACCACATTCATTGATGAATTCTGACATTGATGTGGTCTTGTGGAAAAGAAGGCTCAGGAATGTGAACTGAGTTACAAAGCTGAGAAGGTAATAGAAGAGTCCATATCCTGTCTCTTGAGTAGAGTAGCCAATCCTCTGGTTCTGTCTCTTGGAAAGTCTGGGATATCTGTCCTTTATGGAATTTAGAAGTCCAGGAAAAGGTCAGTGTCAACTGGAAGTTGGGTAAAGGCTTCCTTAGGGAAATGGCATTTGATGAGAGACATAAGGTGAGAACTACTCTGTCTCTCCTACAAATAACTTCCTCACTGGCCTCCTTGCTTCAGTTTTAACCCCCTCCTAACTTACACTTAAAGAGATCCTTTTTAAAAACAAGTTGTATGGTGCTACTTTCTGCTTAAGGCCTTTTAATGGTTGTTATTCATGGGTAAAGTCAGATCCTCTGACAAATATCAAAATTATTGATCCTCCATTATCTGAGGTTTTAAGTATTATGGCTAAAAACTAATCAAGTGTGATTATATGCCTTTTCAAACTACACATTTCCTCTCAGAGATTCTGCTTATGTAACCCTGGTTAAAAATCACAGCTGCAGTTATACTACATTGCTTGCAATTATACACAACCCCCATTTGTTTTTAAAACTAAGACCCCAAAAGTAATTCAGCTTCTATGGTTTAGATGTGGTTTGTCCCTGCCCAAATTCATTTTGATTTTTTTTTTTGTGGTGCTGAGGATTAAATCCAGGCCCTTTTGTATGCAAGGCAAGCACTCAGTATACCAAGTGAGCCATTTCCCCAGCCCTTCATGTTGAAATTTGATTGCCAATGTAGGAGTGTTGAGAGGTAGGGCCTTTGGGAGGTGATTGGGTCATGAGGGCAATGCCCTCACAAATGGATTAGTGTCTTTCTCAAGAGAATAGGACAGTTCTCGAGCATGTTATAAAGCAAGCCTGGCACTGCCCCTTACTCTCACACACATGCTCCTCTTGCACTTGCTAGTTCTCTTCTGCTTTTTCTACCATGAAGTGAAAGAGCACATTGCCTTGGCCAGATGGTCCAGTGCTCTCAAGTTTGCTAGCTTCCAGAACCACGGGCCAAAATACACTTCTTTTCTTTGTAAATTACTCAGTCTCAGATATTTTCTTACAGCTACACAAAATGGATAAAGACACTCCCCCAAATTACTTGGTTAGTCATTGAGAAAGAGCTCTTAGCAAGTGCTATACACATTTCCATTCTGTTTTGGAAAGAGATAAAACAGAAGTCAGGGGCCTTGTTCCTCTCCCAATTTTTAGACAGAAGCCTCTGATGTGCTGGTACCTACCTGAACTGACAATAAGGAACTGAGACTATAGCTTATTCTCTAACCTGAGGCTGGTGAAAGTGATTTTTGTCCTTGAGAAGGTGGGAGTTGATGACAAACAGAATCCAGCCCACCATTCCTACAAAGTCTCTGAAATTCTTCCTCTGTTCTATTGCCTCTATCAAAAGATACAGTTCCCTATATGACAGACATGAACTTTTTCTATCTAAAGTATTTAATGCTGAGACTCAAAATTGTGAGAACTAGAAGAGGTCATTTAGTCAGTAAATGCCAACCTCAGAGAGCATCACCCGGACTTACAAAAGTAAAATCTCTAGGAGAAAGAAATCTTGAGTGACTTCAAACTCCTTATTTTACAGATGACCCACACACAGTAAGAAGCCTGTCCTAAAAGGTAGTGAAGCCTATCCCTAAAAGGTAGTGAATTTGAAACAAGGTTCCTAATATTATACTGGTGGCTCTGGCTCAGGACACAACTCTCAATGCTGCACCTTGCACACAACAAGTGCTTAATAAATATCTGTTGGGTTATTGAGCCTCAAACAATTTTTTTTTCACACAGTGAAGGGAAAAGACCTTGATTTTTGGAATTGGGCAGATACTGCTGTGGAAGACCACTGGAAAGTTTGTCTTCATAACTAAAAAACAGGGATAATTACTTCATAGGGTTATCAGTGATGACTAAATGAGATATACTAAGTAAAATGTCTAACCCATGCCTATCACCCAAAAGGCACTTAATAAAGGGTTGGGGTTATCAGTGAGAAGCCACAGAACAAAGTGATAAGAACAGATTCTAGAACCAGAACTTACTATATGTGTGATGATAGAAAGTTACTTTGCCTGTTTCCTCATTGGTAGGATAAGGGTATTAGTGAAGATGAAACAACACACACACACACACACACACACACACACTCTCTCTCTCTCTCTCTCTCTCTCTCTCTCTCTCTCACACACACACACACACACACACAATAGCACCTGGCACAAGGAAACAAACATGATGTATTAGATCCAGCACAGTAGTCAGGTCCAGATCATACCACAGATGCTGTTGAAGGAGATATCAGAAAGCGTGGGGGCATGGGGCTGGGGTCCTATATTCATAGAAAGAGGCACAGGTATAGCAAGTAAAAACAATCCATGGAAGCTATGGAAAGCCTTCCCATTGAACTTGTGAGACCCCCTTTGGATTGCTGTACCCTTTCTTTTCTCTTCACTATACTTTTGATTATCTGCTTCAGCTGAGTCCCTCCTGAGGGCAGGAATCCTGTTCTCTTCTTACCTAAGGCTGAGTACCAAGAAAATATTCACTGATAATTTGCTGATGGAGAGAGAGAGAAAAGGCATCACTTCTGGACCCCATACCACACCACCATCACCACAACCACCACCTCCACCAACACCAACACCCATGAAAAAAGAATGCCAAGCAAAGCAATTGCCAAGATAAATCACTTTTATCTCTATAGGAAAGGGAGGATCTAAAAAAAATATAAATTACATTAGTAACACAACATAAGAAAAAAACAGGGGGAAAAAACAACAGAGAAGTCCAGATGATACTATTCTAACCTATTTATAAAAAGGCCCTGCATCAGAAATTCACAATCCTACCCACTTCTAAAAATATATTTAGACATGTACAGAAGCGGTGGGTTTGTTTTTAAATTGTTTGCTTTTTTTGTAAAAATATATTAAAGGTGAATAGAAATCCTCTCTCCCTGCCCCCTATTTTACCCCCAGTTCTCTGCTGGGGATTGGAGATCAGAGTTAACTATCTCACCATGTTCTAAACCTTGTTTACTACCACTTCCAACCCCTCCCCAACTCACTTCACTTAGAACCTGAAACATTAAAAAACAACAACAACAAAAAAAAAACACTAGCCTCTTTGGAAAAGCATGACTCTGAGGGTAAACTTGCTTTTCATTGGAAACAACACAAAACAACAAACAGAAGACTCTGAGAACCCTACTAAACTAAATGAACCCAGTCAAATGGAGGCTGAGTTTAGCTCCACAGAAACTTCTAACAAAGAAACGGAGGAGAAAGAGGCCAGGAATCAGGGGGATTTGCTAGCAATTTAGCTGCCTTTGAAAGATCAAGAAGGGGTGTTAATGGGAAAAAGGGCTGGGGACCTGGTCTTGGTGACAGCAGTCTGTGTCTAGTCAGGTAGTTGCCTACACTGGGACAGAGGCTTCTCCTGCCCTCCCCTTACTACCCCCTGCTGCCTTGAAATCCCCAAGATAAGCAAAGCTGGGTAGAAACAGAGGAAAGGGGAGTAGGGACCTCACGTGCTAGGGGGGAGGTAGCCAGGCTTTTTGCCTTTGGTGTGACTAGATGGAGGACTGCTTGGCCCCTGGGGTCCCCAAGGTAGAAAAAGCAAACAGGCTAAGGGACCCCTGATTCCAAGGAAGGACAGTAGAGGCGGGGCTGTGGAGAAGAAATAAAACCAAAGACACAAAGAAGACAAAGGAAGCCTCACAAATTCCCTGTGGCCTGAATGGTAGCTGTTAAATTCCCCAGAAGCTTGAGGCAAGCTGGGGTGAGGTTGGAGTGGAGGGTAGAGGACAAGGATACACTCCGCTTGGGCAGTGCCAAAATGGGGTGGGAAAAGGAGCATTCTCCATCAAGTCCAGATTGCCAGTGAGGCAAGACAAGAGGGAGGTTTGGGCACTGTCTGGACAATGGAAAGAATACACAAAGGAAAGAGGGGAAGATGGTCTGCTCCTTCACAGATGGGCATCTCTTCTCCTAGACTTGGGCTCATGAGTGAGTGGTCCATCTGCACTCTGCTTAAATGCTGACCTATGGTCTGCAAGTGCAAAGGTCCAGGAGTGAAGATATGAGTTCTGAGGTCTTAATCCAGACTAAGACCTCAGGTGGGAAAAGAAGTAAGGAGGTTTGACGAAGGACCCAGGGGTAGACCGTCTTGCGATACCCTCTCCAGAAGGTCCAGGGTTATCTGCTTCAGTGACAGGTATTTTCAGGTTTACACCTGCTGGAGCCCAGCCACAGCTGCATGGATAATGTTCTGCAGGACCTCAAAATCCAGGCAAATCCCTGGGGCTCACCCTGTGACAAAGAGCTTCATGTATAGCCAGCCATAAGTAGCTTCCTCCAATGAGGATGGTCAAAGACCTAGGCATCTGTCCTCTCCACACTTTGAAAAGTGAATCTCCTTTCTTTTAAGGATAAGTGAATTCAGCCTTTCTAGGCCACCTCTATCAATAGCCCACAGTGGGGCAGTAAGGGGACTCTGGGCCCTCCTCTTTTTTCCATGAAGTATTTGGCAAGAGGGGGCAGAGACCACAGCCTTCTCCCAGAAAGAAGTCTACAGGTGGGTACATCCACTGGATTGGTAGGGAGGGGAAAGGGAAGGAAACATGGGTGTCTTCTAGAGAGAGGGTTGGAGTTGCAAAGTGGAGCACCGGGTCTCCCACTTCATGGCCACAGAAATATCCAGGGGCCCAGGATCTCTTCATGCCTCTCCTCATCCTGCCTACCAGCTACATGGTGGGAGGTTGGGAGTGGGGTAAGAGTAAAAGACAAAGCAGGGAAATGGGGCTGGAGGAACAGAAATAAGGGTTCTAGTCAGTTGGAAATTTCTCCCATTTACCTGCTTCTCAGGGGTATAGAGAAAGAAGGTAGGATGCTCATAGTGGTAGTGGGAAAGGGAGTTGAGGGGAACCAGTGGAAAGATCCATGGGGGTGTCCATGCCTTTGGTCAGTCCCAAGAAAGCAGGACAATGCGCCTCAGCACCTTGTCCGGGGCAAACAGGATCCAGAAGTGCCCCGAAAGTTGACAACGGAGAAGGCAATGGGGGTGAAGGGGTGAGGGATGGAACACAAGGGGACTCGGCTCACAGAAGTAGCTTGCCATTTCTGTGGATTTTCAGGATACGGCCAAGTCTCTGCTTTGCTGTGGCCAGGCCCTTTTTGGGACGCTTTCCTGTGGGGGAAGGGAAAAGTAAGCAAAGGGTATGGCAAAAGCTTTAGCAGTAACTCCAGCACTAACTGTCCTCAGGCCACCCCTACTCTATTCCTCTCCCCACAACGTTTCTTCATCCTTAGGCCATACTGGACAAGAATCCCTCCTTAATTATTTCCATCCAACACCACATACCTTAATTCTTCTGCCTATGGCCTCCTTCAGCAGATAAAACTCCCTGGTTATAATTTGTCTGGTTCATTTTCCCCACTGATTTCTTTTGGGCCCAGTCACTTTCCTTTCAAAATTCTGCAGGGAGATGAGTGTGCTTCCATGTCCTTTTATCACACCCACAAGGGCTAGAAAAAGGTCTTATTAGTGATTATAGCCCAATGTTCCTCATGTTGCTATCGCCAGGGCCTTTTTTCATTAGAAACTCCTATATTCATCAACCCCCAACATCACACCAACCTCAGCACTCTTGAGCTATGGACTGTATGGCCTGAATTTTTGAGGGCACAAGTGAGGAAAGGGGGCGGTCAGACCCCTAACTCTTTCTTGCCTCTTTCTTCCTCCCTATATGAATCATCTCCTATGTCTCATTAGATTATTTCCATATTTGGTCACTATATTCCTTCCCTTTTCTACTGCCTTGGCCAGAACTTCAGCTTCTCTTCATTCCTGCATGAATCTATGTATGTGTCTCCTTTGTACCTTTCCTACTGCCAGCCCACCCTCCACTCTGGTCATCAAATGATCTTTTTTTAGAAAGATCTTAAACCTGATCTTGTCACCACTTAAAATCAGTCAACATCTCTCCATGGTCTAAACTTAAGGTTCAGAACCCTCGTTACTACCATACGGCTATTGTACCTTGTCCTGCCTGATTGCTCTGGGACCCAATTGAAGGGCGCCGCTGGGTCAAGAAAACGCCGGGGGCCATGGGTGTGGTGCTGCGGTTTGCCTGGGCCATGCCAAAGGCATTGGGTCGAGCAGTATACTCATGGTCAGCAAGACTTCCTGACAGAGCCTCTTGTTTAGGCTCAGGAGGAGGCAGGGGTGAGGAAGAGGCAAGAGGCTGGGGTGCAGTAACCAGTGTTGGGGCTGGTATTGCCACGCTGAGATTGGAGTCTTGAGGGCGAGGCTGTTCTACCTCCTTCAGCAAAGGCTTCTTCTTAATATATTTCTTCTTTTGGGCCTTCTGTAGCTCCTGAAACACAAGTCAAATGGGAAGGATGATTCAGGAGTGAATCAAATAAGATAATTTCCCAGAAAAGGAACAAGATAATCATCAACATTCTGCAATCCACTACCCCCTCCCCACTAAGTCTAGTCTGTTAATACACACAACACACAGACCTTTCAATACCTGAGGTACCATTCATCCATAAGTCATCACTGCCATTTATCAGTACAGTGGCAAGAGAATTGTAAATGAATTTGGAGACTTTGGGTTTGGGTCCTAAAATTATCACTAATAAGGTGGATCATGAACGCTTATAACAACAATTAAATTTAAACCAGCAGCTGAGGTACTTTATATACTTTAACCTACTTAATCCTCATAACAGTCCTAAGAAAGAAAACCCCTCATTTTACAGATAAGAAAACAGGAGCAGGAATATAAAGCAACTTGTCTCCAAAGTTTAATAGCTGAAAAATAGTTGAATCTAATATTTAACCAGATCTATCTGAAGACACACCCTGAAAACTTTTTTAAATGGAACATCTGAGAATAGAAAGATGATTAGCTTTGCAATGAGGTAAGCCTGGGTTGAAATCCAGGCTAGTGCTCCCTAAATTGGATGACTATAGTCAGTAACTAACCTTTCTGAATCTCAGCTGCCTCATCTGCAAAATGGGCAAAATAATGTCCACTTTTCAGGGTTGTTGGAAAGATTACATAAAACGATGCTGTAAAAATACATAGCACATGGAAGGAACTCAACAAGTGGTAAATTATTATTCTATCTTAATTTCTTACAATGGCTTTTCTTCATTTTGCTGGTCTTTTTCTTCTAACAGAGGACTTGACAATCTTCCAGGTAGACAGATCTAAAACCTCAATTTTGGATGGGAGGTATGAATAAGGAGTTGTGTCACTTCTCCCAATATCTTGGATTTCATCCATCCATTGCTCTATGGATCTACTATCCACTGCATAGTGGGTACCTGTATAGTGGGCATCTGGAGCCCTGAGAACCTGGAAAGGTGGTGCTGAGAGCATGTAAACGACTTCACCTTCTGAAATGCTACACAGCCACAAAGAACAACTCAGTGATTACATTTCTTTGCCTTCTCTTGGCAACACGAATCTACTCCTGCCTTTGGAGGATCTGACAGGCTGTGGCTACCATAGCAATTTCTGGGGACAAGAATAATAATATTAGTAATACATGCCAGGCAGTATTTTAAAGTTATTCATTTAATACTTAAAAGAACTTGAGAAGAAATATAATCCCATTTGAAGAATGAAGCAACTGGCAAAGAAAGGCTAAGCCATTTTGCCAAAGTCACAGGACCAGTACATGGCCAAGTTGGGATTCAGACCCAAGCCATCTGGCTTCAGAATCTTTTTCAGCCACACTTCTATTCCACCCATATCAGGAATGGTATTTCTGTAACCTTTTCTCTCATCTGATTCCAGAAATGATCTCTTCATATCTAGATCAACTAGCCTAAATTTTTCTACCTTTGCAGCCAGTCTCTTTCTCATATAATTTATCTAGATATACTCATAGATGATTACATTCTCTTATTACAGGACCATTTTCACCTTGCCAATTTCCCTGCTCAAAAATCTGTTAATAGGCCAGGCATAGTGGCGCATGCCTGTAATCCCAACAGCTCAGGAGGCTGAGGCAGGAGGATCGCAAGTTCAAAGCCAGCCTCAGCAAAAGCAAGGCATTAAGCAACTCAGTGAGACCCTGTCTCTAAATAACATACAAAATGAGGCTGGGGATGTGGCTCAGTGGTCAAATGCCCCCGAGTTCAATCCCCAGTACACCCCCCCCAAAAAAAAGTGTTAGCAGGTCCCCAAGTTTGAATGCTCTGGATTTACATTCATGATCTTCCACCATCTGGCCACTTACATCTAGCCAATCCCTATGTTGATGACGGGAAGCTAACATGCCAGTGGTACTTACTCCATACAAAGTGCCATTATTAACAATGTGTGTGTGTGTGTGTGTGTGTGTGTATGTGTGTCTGTCCGTCTACATACAAAATCTCATTTAATCCTAAGAAAGTTTATTAGGAAATTGAAGCAAAGAGAAATTAAATAATTTATCCAAGTGGTACTGCTAGGATTCAAAGCCAGGTAGGCTAGATCCAGAACCCTTTTCTTTTAACCATTACTTATTTTATTCCATGTCCCAACATGAAGTCTCCAATCCAGAAAAACTCATTCATTCATTCACTTATCCCAGCACTGAATAAATACATATGCTTACCATAGTGGGGATGCCAAGTTAAATAGATCCCTACACTTGAAGCATTTATAGTTTAATAAAGGACACATAAAAATATACTTATCACCCTAAACACCATGAGAGAATGCTGTGGAAGCAAAGAAAGCCACTGAAATAAAGTGGTGGTAGGTGGTGTGAAAGAGTGTCAGATAAAGCATTAGAAAAGGCACACTGGGCAGAAGGAATGGCTTGTGCAAAGACACAAAGGCATGAAAAAATCTGATACATGGAATGAATCAAGAGTACTGTAGTGTAGTATGGCTGGTGCAAAGGCTGTGCATGAGAGTCTGGCAGGAGGTCAGCAAGGAGAAGTGACTAGAGATCAAATGAAGAGGTCCTTGTTTGATGTACTAAGGACTTCTTTTCTCCTAGAATGGCTTCCTGTCTCCTACCAAAAGTTTAGACTTCAAAAGCCTTCTCCAATTTTAACCTGTTCTTTGAAGTAATCCCTAATCATCATAAATAGAAGTTACTCCTAAAAAGGCACTAAGAATAGTTGTCACACCTTTAATTTATCTGTTTATTTAAAGTGGTAAATCACCCCCACCTTTTGTTCAAATTACACCTTACATGGCACTGGGATATACATAACAGAAAGAAGTTTTGAAGGGCCACCTGGCCTGCTCAGTCTGTGCTGGTTCCCAACAATAGCCTCCAAAACATTTTTTAAAAACTCTATAGCTCCATAGACCATCATGTGAAAAACATCATTCTATTAAATTTAATTTAAATAGGATGTAATTACTAAAATAAATAAGCACTTGACTATTTCACTTTATTTAAATATCCAAGTAACATGAAATTTGAAGTTAAAGGATGAGTATGAATCTTGTCTCCTCCATTTAATGGCTGTCTTATCTTGGACTAGTCACTTAAAGTGAGCCTCATTTTCTTCACCTGCAAAATGATGAAAATATCACCTATTGAACAAGGCTACTGGGCATTTTACATTAGACATTGTACATGGAAGCACATAATCTAGAGTTAGCTCAATAATGCTCACACTACAGGATGTGGCATGAGGAGCTAAAGGAATTTTGATAAGAAAAGAATGAGAAGATTTACCTCCAAATGCTCCTAGGGTTTCTGAGCATATTACATATGTTAAAGAATTTTGTAAAGTATAATTCTAAGGGGTAAAATTAATTGTAGTGAAGATGACCTGTTAGGACAAAAAAACAATAGCTGTTTTCTTTAGAAGCAGGGGATGAAAATCAAGGTAATAGTATTTGGAGAAGAGAATAAGTAAAACCTCTTTCTAATAGACCAAATTCCTATACTGATGGGTGACCAAAGACTTAAGTGTACTCAGCTGAGTCACCTCTTTGGCACTTCATGTGGGGGCAAAGGACATGTTGATCTGAGTTGTTTTTTTTTTTTTTTAATATACACCCAAGAAAGGCAAGTAATATCAGCAAGGGCTTTTCTCTGGCCCCATGTTTTCTTTTGTCCTAAAACATGTCAACTATGTAACCCTATGGAAGTAGCTTGTCTTAGAACTAGGATATGAAGGATATTGTAGGGGGTTGGGATATTGCCAAGGTCAAAGATCAAAGGTTTCCCACAACCCACAGAGACAATAGTGAGATCTTATCAGCTTGAAGGTCTGAGTTTTGAGGATCTTAGTCAAACAGGGATCAGCAGAAGAGCCACTACCGGGTGGCAGGCACTTACCTGCTGGGCCAGCTTTGCAGCTGCTGCAGCCAAACCTGTCTCAATGGAAGCGACTCGGGTCCCCTCACGTACAGGACGGTCCTGCTTGGGTAGAGTTGGGGTCACACGGGCTGCAAGGGAAATAGGAGAAGGTGTCACTCTCTGAGACATTTATCTGCATGTCAATTATTATCTCCACCTTCAACTTCCCCAAAAGTAGTTTCACTGGCCTTCCTGCTTCCAGCTTTTCACAAAGCCAGGTTTTGCTTCCTATAAGGTAAGTAGATAATTTACAAATACTCAAAGCACACCTGATAACAGAATAAAAGTTCACCTACCTGATTGGGTATTTAAGGTTGTCCATGTTTTTTGCTCCTGGCCTCCATTCCTCTCTACCCTTATTTATTTAAATGTCTTTAGTTGTTGATGGGCCTTTATCTTATTCATTTATTTATATGCAGTGCTGAGAATCAAACCCAGTGCCTCATACATGCTAGGCAAGTGCTCTACCACTGAGCCACAATCCCAGCCCCCTCCCTATCCTTATTTCCACACCCACTGTTATGGTTTGAATGTGCCCTCCAAAACTCCTGTGGAAATTTATTTGCCACTATAATGGTATTAGGAGGTAGAACTTTTTTTTCAGGGGCGGGGGGACTACCAGGGGTTGTACTCAAGGACACTCAACCACTGAGCCACATCCCCACCCCTATTTTATTTAGAGAAAGGGTCTCACTGAGGTGCTTAGTGCCTCACCATTGCTGATGCTGGCTTTGAACTAGTCTCCCAAGCCGCTGGGATTATAGGCATGTGCCACCATGCCTGGCTAGGAGGTAAAACTTTTAAGAGCTAATTAGGTCATGGTAGCACCACCCTCATGAATGGATTAAAGTTGTTTTTGTGGAAGCAAGTTAGTTATAAAAGGGGAATTTTAGCTTGCTCATTCTTGCTTGCTCTCTCATTATGTGATGCCTTCTGCTATAGCATGATGTAGCACAAAGCCCTCACCAGATGCCAGTATCATGCTCTTGGACATTCCAACCTCAAGAAGCATGAGTCAAATAAACTCCCATTGTTTAGAATTTACCCAGTCTGTGATATTCTGGTATAGCTTAAGAAAATGGACTAAGACATCCATATTCTCAGCTTTTCCAGACAGATAGCTTCCTTATTATACCTCACTGTATGTACAGCTCATCCTCTCTCCCTGTGCCTTCATCCTCATCATCCACACTACCTAGAGTATGCTCTTCCATACTGCCTAGTCAAAACTTACCCAACCTTCAAAGATATATTGAAAACAATACCTATGAAAACTTTTAGAACTTCTCTGGTTCCATTTATCTTTTCTTCATTTGAACTTATGATCTGTACAAGTCACTTGATACACAACACATATCACCTTGTCTGATATTGTTGATGTGTGTTTTTTTGTCTATGAACAAGGCCATAACTCTTTTTTTAAATGTTTTTTAGTTGTTGATAGACCTTTATTGTATTTATTTATTTATTTATTTATTTATTTATTTAGCGGTGCTGAGAATTGAACGCAGTGCCTCACACATGCTAGGCAAGCACTCTACCACTGAGCTACAACCCCAGCCCAAGGGCATGACTCTTACAAAATGCTTTTATGTAGCACCTTTAACACATTAAATCAAAAATAGTTATTCATCCCATCGTTTTTTTTTTTAATTTATTCTTTAGTTTTTGGCAGACACAACATCTTTTTATGTGGTACTGAGGATCGAACCCAGGCCGCACGCATGCCAGGTGAGCGTGCTACCGCTTGAGCCACATCCCCAGCCCTCATCCCATCTTTTCGATAGAAAGAATATTACAAAATAACCAAATAGGTTATTTTGATGAGGAGGGACAGCTCTTCTTTATAGAAAAAATGCCAGCTAATAAATGTAGAAGAAATAACAATTAGAAAAATCACAAGTTTGCAAGCCCTGATGAAACTATGGATTCTAGAGAATTACATATTCACATACTACCAAATTATTAATTTACAGACAACTTGCCAGTCTCAAGAACAAAACCTAACTTTAAAATGGTGCTATCAGGGGACCATTACCTTAGTCTACTTAGCACAATTAACTATGTACTAACTTTAGTGTCACTAGTAGTGAGAAAACACAATATCATATGCCTCTTGATGTGATGCAACAGGAAATTCAAAGGTCCACCTGGAAAGTTGCTAAGGTGTTAAAATAATGCAAGTCATTCATATTACTTCCAGTGTTTACGAAACATAGGGACAGAAGAAAAAATTAAATATTACCTTGAGAAAAGAAGCAAACATTCTGCATATCAGATAACTGGCTTAATCTCTTTAAAAAGACAATGTCACATGGAAGCAAACAGACAAATCTAGAAGGCAAGATGAACTACAGGGTCATTATACCATTTCTACAACAAAAATAGGATAAAACAAAAAGGGGAATGTTAGATTTTTTAAAAATATGGAATGATTCACAAATTTGCACATCATCCTTGTGTAGGGACCATGCTAATCTTCTCTGTATTATTCCAATTCTAGCGTTATGTGCTGCTGAAGTGAGCACTGTTATGGATTTGTTTATCAAGGTACTGGAGATTGAAACCAAGGGCACTTGACCACTAAGCCACATCTCCAGCTCTTTTTAGCATTTTATTTAGAGACAGGGTCTCAACTGAGTTGCTTAGTACCTCACTTTTGCCAAGGCTGGCTTTGAACTTGCAATCCTCCTGCCTCAGCCTCCTAAGCAAGCCACTGGGATTACAGATATGCACCACCATGCCCTACTCTTCAGTTCTTTTTATTTATTTATGGTTTTTAATTTTGAGACAGGGTCTTAATAAGTTGCTTAGGGCCTCACTAAGTTGCTGAGGCTAGCCTCAAACTTGCAATCATCCTGCCTCAGCCCCCACCAGTGACTGTGATTACAGGCATGTGCCATCATGCCTAGCTATCACAGAAAGAGACTTAAAAGGCAAGACAGCCAAATGCCATGTGGACCCTATTTAGATCCTGATTTAAACAGATTCATTGTAGTACCTTTGTTTGGTTAAACAATTTAGGAAATTTGATTATTGGCTTAGAATTAGATGAACATCAAAGAATTACTGAATAACCATTAATTTTGTTATGTATAATGGAATTATTGTTATATGAGAAAATGTCCCTATTTCTAGAAATGCATACTGAAATACATGGTGAGAAATGGTGTCATAATATCTAGTGTCTGAAAATAAAAATGACTGGGGGGACTGGGGTTGTAGCTCAGTGTCAGAGTGCTTGCCTAGCACGTGTAAGGCACTGGGTTTGATCCTCAGCACCACATAAAAATAAATAAAATAAAGGTATTGTGTCCATCTACAACTAAAACAATATTTTTTAAAAAGGGCTGGGAATGTGGCTCAGTGGTCAAGTGCTCCTGGGTTCAATCCCTGGCATTAAAAAAAAAAAATTGTTGGTCTGGGGTTGTAGCTCAGTGGTAGAGTGCTTGCCCAGCATGTATGAGGTACTGGGTTCAATCCTCAGCATCACATATAATTAAATAAATTAAATAAAGGTATTGTGTCCATCTACAACTAATTTTTGTTTAAATTGTCACAAAGAGCTTTATCAGAACTCTAGAAATTAACCAAAGGCTTTCAGAAACTTAGGAGAGCATTTACTCAAGACAAATAGCTGAATCTCAGAACAGGGAGCTTTATGGCATTTTAACTTGAACTAGACACATTCACCTTCCCCTAGCTCAGTGGTATCCTTGAAAAATAACACTCTACATTCCCAGTAGCAAGCAGAAAAGAGTTAGAGCTTTCTTTCAAAGCCTAGTACTAAAAGCCTCTCCCTAGGAGGAATTCATGAAAATGTTTAAAGGCAAGTACTTAATGTCACAGCTACTTAAGGTGATGCATAATAGTTATGACAAACAGATTAATCCAAAGGCTTAAAAAGAAGCTGAGCAATGAGATGATCATAGGAAATGTGAAAAGCTCTCACATACTTTGGGGAATCTAGAAGGTCACATGCATGTACAGAGGCTCTGTGAAAGACCTGAAAGGGTCCTAAGCATGCACCCCTGGCTGACTCTGAGGCTCTGCACAAGCAGAAAGTGAAAGCTAAAGGAGAGTTATAAAGTGGCTGGCTGAGTGTTGAGTGCTGCCCCAACATGCACACAGAGGCCCTTGGCAACACTGGAAGATTCACTAATCCCAGGCATTTAAGGAAATCTGTCAAAACATTAGATGACCAGAAAGCTACCTGAGTAGAGATTTACTCACAAATAGAATACAAACCTTATAGGATTAGTTCAAAAAAGTCACTAAACAAGTTACACTGGCAATAAGCAAAAACAAAATAAACCCTGGGGAGCAAAGTGAGGAGAATCCAGAGCTGCCACCATATTTAAAATATCTCATTATTAACAAAATTATAAGACATACAATGCAAAAGGAAAACTAAGGCATACATAAGAAAAAACAAAAAACAAAAGATACTGTGTCTGTCTTCCTAAACAAAGTTGGGCTTACTAGATAAAGACTTAAAATCAGCTATTGTAAATTATTTTGGAGGCTAAAGAAGACCATGTCTGAACAACTACAAGAAAGGCTGGGCATGATGGCACATACCTGTAATCCTACCATCAAGTTTATCAACACATACACATAGGAGTCTCAGAAGTTCAGAGAGAAATGGAGTACAAAGACTACTTGACGAAATAATGTCTGAGGACTGGGGGTGTAGTTCAGTGTTAGTGTACCTGCTTAGCATACACAAGGCCTTGGGATGTTTGATCCCCAGTACTACACATACACACACACACACACACAAAAAAAAAAAAAAAAAAA
>NW_026000254.1:878146-889964 GCF_001458135.2 Marmota marmota marmota
AAAAAAAAAAAAAAAAAACTATAAACATGTATGAACTTAACAACCGAGTCTCAAAATCCAAAGTAAAGGGAGAAATAGATGGGCTGGAGTTGTGGCTCAGAGGTAGAGTGCTCGCCTAGCATGTATGAGGCACTGGGTTTGATCCTCAGCACCACATAAAGTAAAATAAAGATGTTGTGCCCACCTATAACTATAGAAATTTTTTAAAAGGGAGAAATAGATATTTCAAGAATAACAGCTAGAGAATTCAATACCTCATTTTTAATATTGAAGAGAACAATTAGAAGATCAGTGAAGAACTACAGATATCATTATGTTTGGAATTTCACTTCAAAGTCCTCAAAAAAAAAAAAAAGCAAAGCAAATGTAGCAAAATGTTCATTATTAACTTTGGGTGATATGTGTTTTATATTTTCATGGCATTAACCTGTCTAATTTTCTATGTTTTCATAACAAAAATATATTTAAAAATGAAAAAAAAATTATTATTCATTCTTGTGCTTTAACAACATTAATTTGATTATTGTAGCACTACAAAATATCTACCCTTGAATTTTTTTTCTTTTTATGGTACTAGGGATTGAACCCAGGGCTTCATTCATGCTAGGTAAATGCTTTACCACTGAGCTATATCCCCAGTCAGTGTAATTTAAATATCTAAAAACGCTAATTTCTTTTCAACTCTTCTATCCTAAAAGTCTTTAAGCTAATTATGTTTACTTTTTTAAAAAATTATTATTTTTTCAAATATTTATTTTTTAGTTGTAGTTGGACATAATACCTTTATTTCACTTATTTATTTTTATGTGGTGCTGAAGATCAAACCAGGGTCTCGCACGTGTGACGTGAGTGCTCTACTGCTGAGCCACAACCCCAGCTCCTTAAAAATTATTTTTAGAATAAGTTCCTCACAAAATTTGATTAGAATAGTGTCAAAGGTACAAATTAATTTGAAAGGAAATAACACTCAGTTTTGGTAACCAGACACATGGTATACCTCTATTGATTAAGGCCTTCTTTTATGTTCATCAGTGAAGTTTTGAAGTTTTTCTTCTCATAGGTTCCACATGTGTCTTCTTAAGGTTATTCTTGGGTATTTTATATAATTGTTGCTACTGTCAAAAAGGTCTTTTTTCTCTCAGTACATTATGATTATTACTGATATGCAGAAATTCATGGTTTGTGGCTATCTAGTTTATATCTAGGGATTGCCCAATTTACTGAATTCTCTTATTAATTCTAAGTTTTTAATTCTCTTGCATTTTCTAATATTCAAAATGCCATATTTCTGTTTTCTACTTATATTTATTACACAATCATACAAATTCTTTCAGTTGTCAAATACTTACTAAACATCACCCCTTTGCTAGTACTATGCAAGGTGCTCCAGTGAAAACAATGGACAAAAATGAACAGGATTCCCATCCTGGGATCCCCACATCATCATGACATGTTCTCTTAATTTATTACACAGTCCTTATTTCTGCTTTATTCCTAATTATACTGGCTAGAACTTCAAAATCAATGCTAAATAACAGAAGAGCTAATGGGCATACATCTTATTCCTGATTTTAAGTGAAAATCTCTTTGGTAGAACAGTGAAATCTTTTTAGACTTGCTTTGAAAATGTGATAATGTTTTAACTAGAGAAATATATACAAATATATATGTACATTTACATAAATTTTTAATACAATGTAGGAGATTCAAGGATCCAAAAGTCCATGGACATCAACTAAAGCAGCTCTACCCTAGGGACTAAACACTAAGGATGCTTGACAGGTTCCTGTTACTCATATGCAAGCACTCTTCCTAACTGACATTTTCAATGCCTGAAAGGATTTCATAAACAGGCATTTTTACAAATGGCTGGTGGGAAGGTAAATTGTCCCAACCTTTTGGGAAAGTAATTTGCTTGTATGTATCAAGAGCTTTTAAAATGTTTACATTAAGAAACTGTGTTGGCAAATGTAAAGGGAAACAGCCACTCTTGTGCACTGCTTGTGGGAATGTAAATAATTTCTAAGATGCATTATTGAGAAAAATCAAAAACTAATAGAGTATATAAGTAAATGTTGTGGGTTAGATGTGGTGTCCCCTAAAAGCTCATGTGTGAGACAATACAAGGAGGTTTGGAGGAAAAATGATTGAGTTACATCCTTAACCCAATAAGTTAATTAATCCCTGATGGGATTAACTGAGTGGAAATTGAAGTGGTAGGGTGTGGCTGCAGGAAGTGGGAATTGGGCCTTGGTTTTAGGATATATATTTTGTATCTGGAGAGTGGAGTCTCTCTCTGCTGTCTGATCATCATGTGAGCTGCTTCTCTCTGCCACACTCTTCTGCCATGTTGTTCTGCCTCATTTCAAGACCCCAGGAATGGAGCCTGCTGTGTGTGGACTGAGACATCTGAAACCATGAGCCCTCAAATAAACTTTTCCTCCTCTACAGTTTTTCTGGTCAGGTCTTTTAGTCACAGCAGCAAAATAGCTTACTAAAACAGTAAATTTCCAATTGAATAAAAAAGAGGAGAAAAGACAATATATACATGTATTTGGATATGCAGAAATTATCTCTGAAAGGAAAATAAGAATCAATTGGAAAAGAGGTGGAAGGGAGACTTTTCACCATTCATTCTCATATAGTTTGACCTTTCTAAAATTTCATGGGGATCCATCCTAAGCAAGTTGCCAGATATACATTTATACATAAAGATGTTCACCTCAAATGTTGTCACTAATTATGATAAACAATAGCTTAAATGCCTCCAGATTAAATAAATTAGGTATATCCATAATATAGGCATTTGTAGCCATTAAAATATTATTTATAAACAATGGCACAGGGACATATTTAACATATATTAATTTAATAGGTCAAATATATGCATTGATTTTCAATTTTATACTAAATTTCTAGTAAATATGGACTATTAATCACAAGAAAATGTATATGTTAACAAGCTTTATAATATAAATAAAAATGAATGATTTATAGAAGGCTGGGGGTTGGAGAAATACTAAGGGCACAACAGAAGTTGATTAAAGGAGAACTAGTGGTATAAATTCTATCATCTTGAGTTTTATAGGTATATACCAGGAAAATAAAAACTATGAGGTTGCTTTTCAGGCACATAATTGAAGATAGGGAAAGCAGAAATATAAGAACATTGCTTTTCATCCTGAACTCCTCCATAGTATTTTATTTGCTATACATTACCTTTAATTAAAAAAGACAAAAAATAAATAAAAAGAGTAGGATATACAATTGCATATACAGTGATATTTCAACCACAATAAGAAAAATGCATAGGAAAAGAAGACTAGAAGAAAATATGTTAATGTTAACAAGGGTTGTCTCTGGGTAGCAAACTCATGGGTGGTTTCTTCTTTATAATTTCCTCTATCTTTGGTATTTTCCACATTTTCTATTACACTAATGTGAAAATTTTACTTTGACAGGAGATATAAAACTACAAACTACAGAAGAAAATAAAATAAGAAAATAGGCCTATTTTTTTTTATTTGCCAATTGACTAAGAGAACACTTCCCAAAAATGTCCTGCTGTCCTACTCCTCCAACCCCAAGCAAACAACAAAAAAGTCAAATAAGGCTTGCTGGGACTAAAAGGGCCCTTATTTCCTGAGAACCACAGATACAGAGATTCCAGCATCCTCAATGGCACACTGCTACAGAAATGGCCCTCAGTTTCTCACACCTCTGTGTGTGTGTGTGTGTGTGTGTGTGTGTGTGTATATATCTCCATCCTTTTGCAATGTGACTTTGGAGCTCCCCTTTTGAGAGGTGTAATCTACTTCTCCAGCCCTGAAATCGAGGTTTGGCCATATAATTTGTTTTGGCCAATGGGACAATAACAATTAAGAAACAAGCAGAGGCTTGAAAAGTGCTTATACATTGGGGCTTGTCCTTTCTTGCTGCTGGAAACCCTTTTGCCACCTTATGAAAAAGCTTGGGATAGCCTCCTGATGGACAAAAGACAATAAGAAAAAAGGCTCAGTTATCCAAGTTTGCTGAGAGCCATAGCCAAGTAGGAATGATGCATGGCAATTTCCTTGTCAGCCTACCCAATGTTGCTTAGAGGGAGGACTCTCCATTGTGGAAATGGGCTTGCCTTGGACCCAGGTCATTTGCAGTGACATTGCATGAATGTTTGAGAAAGGTGACCCTGCTCAAGGACCAGGGTGGATCCGGGTTTAGGGTTAGGGTTAGGGTTAGGGGTTTAGGGCCAATCCGGGTTTAGGGCGCTCCTTGGGTTTAGGGCGGTTCCAGGTTTAGGGTGGATCCTGCTGGGAATAGGGCGTATCCTGCTGCCTCAGGCGCCCGCTCCTTGAGTTCCCGTTGAGTTCTCTCGGGGTTCTGAGAGTATTTGGGACGCAGAGCCCAGTGGAGGGAAAATTTTCCCAGAACGTGTGTGTAGAGTGCCAGTGACAGTTCGGGAATAAAGAGCTGCTGTTTGAATCTACAAGGCGGTGTGGTGGCTCAGGTATTTTGTGCCCAGCCAGACTGCGGCACAAGTTAGGTACCAGACACTGAGGAAGATCTTTTTATACCACCAGTCAAACTGCCTCAGAATGAAAGAACAACTTAACCAACCTACAGAATCATTCTGAAAAATGGTCCATTACTGTTGTTTTAAGCCACTAAGTTTTGGGTTGTTTGTTAAGCAGCAAAGTCTTATTGATATATCCTCCAATGTAAAAACAAGCCAACCAAGGAAATAGAGAAGATTATTTGATCACCCTCTAATTTCTATATTCAACTCAATAATGATTCTATCATACTCAGGGATGGCTTCTCAAAAGATGAGTCTTGAACCTTGTAGAGCTCAACAGTCAGCATAATTCACCTCCTTGACCACAAAATTACCAGAGGGCTAGGATGATGATATTGTAAGGGTAAAAGAAATTGAAGTTAAAGTGTAAAAGTTAAAGTGTAAAAGACCGGGCATTGTAAAGTTTCTAAGCTGCAAGGTCTGAGTTAAAATGTAAAGGATTAGGTATTGTTAGGTTTCTATGCTACCTGCAAAACCTGAAATCCCTGTAGCTGTTAGGACAATACTGGAACTGCCCAGTAAATATTCCCACTGACTCCCTGGTTGTCCAATAACTTGGGACTCTGTGTAACTTGTCACGTAGTCATTTAGGCCCTAAAACCAATCAGTTTGAATGTGTACCCCGTTTAGAACTGACCTATCACCCCCGCCCGACCTGTTCCCGCCAATGAATGAACTAATCATGTTTAGGAGTTGTTGTTCAATTTTCCCGCGCCTCATGATGATTTGTTCTGATGTATACAAAGCCCTCCGCCCTCCCCAAAAAGTGTACTTAAGCAGTGCTCAGCCCCTGCTCGGGACTCTGGGCTACTTTCCCCTCCTGGGTGAGCCTGGAGCCTCAGCGCGCTGAATCGGATCCTCAATAAATCCCCTTCTGCCAATTGCATGAGTGGTCACTTGGTGGTCTCTTTCTCCGACGCTTCGCCGGACCCTTACAATATCAGAATGTTCTCTGAAGCCCTAGTCTGCTTGGTAGAATCTGTTCAAGGTCCTCCTCCTTTCTCCTCAAGTCATAAAATAAGTAAGCTGCATGTCTCATTATTTCTGGTTTTGTTGAACTAATTATATAACTGTTTAATTACTGACCATTTTATCTCCAGCATCTAACAATCTGTCTGGACATAACAAATGCTTGTTGAATAAACAAATGAGTGTCTGAACTGGGCCTTTTTTTTTTTTGTACCAGGGATTGAACCCAGGGGCACTTAACCACTGAACAACATCTCCAGCGTTTTTAATTTTGAGACAGGTTTCACTTAAGTTACTTAGGGCCTCACTATATTGTTGAAGTTGGCCTTGACTTGGGATCCTCCTGTCTCAGGAGGCATGTGCCATCATGCCCAGCTTGAACTGGGTTTTATTGAATAAAATATCCCTTCTACTTCCAGTCTATTTCCCCCCTGACCATACCTACAAAATTAAAGGTACAAAATACTGGATCACCTTTAGGACTCCATGGGGCATCATCTGAATTCTTCTTTTTCTTGGGTCGAGATTTCAGAGCAGGGTCATCATCATCAGATTCCAGGGAAGGGTAGACTGTAGGGAGAGGGGAAAGCAGGGTAAACTGAGATCTCATCAAAAAGAGTGAGACAGAATACATACTCCAGTTCTTCCTACTGCACTATAAGTGTACCCTTTACTTAATCCACATTTGACTGTAAGCCTCTGAATGTGATTCATGCCTTCTCTACCTTTGCACCCTTGCTACAAAAGTCCTGCCACATTCACCTAATTTTGATTCATTTATCCAACATCCATATGGTGAGTAATTTCATGAGTTACTTTACTCACCTTTTAAAAAACCCAGTTCTAGATTCACCTCCTATAAGATGACTTCCCTCACATTCCTAGTCTGATTCAGGTGCCTCGCTCTCAGATCTCCTCAGTATCTTGTGCTTGATTCTATTGGAATTGCTATACAGTATTTAGGAACTTACTATTAAATCTATTACTCCTAAATTATCATGAGGGCACTGATATATATATCTATTATTTGATTTCCTATTAAGGGAGCCTAAAACAATGCAGAGTAGATGCTCAGTGTTTGCTAAATGAATGGAAAAATTAACAGTAAACACTAAATATACAAATCAGGAACAAAAAGACCATGTGGACTGAGAATCACTGGAATGGAATGCTCTGAATGACAAAACACACATACAAGTATCACATCTAACAGAAACATACAAATATATAGTTTATCATATTTTTCTCACAATCCACATTCAACAGACATAAGATTTAGTGATAATATGGTCTAAAGTATCCTACTGGTGAGGTCAAATTCAGATGTTTCTGTTAAGCCTAAAAGAAAAGCAAAGGATAAGAGTGAAAACTTTCTAATGACTTCTGTGCTACCAGAGAATAAACCCCAGGGTGCTCTGTCTGCTATTAAGCTTCATCCCCAGCCCTTTATGTTTTTTAAGATAGCATCTCACTATATTGCCCATGCTTGCCTTAAATTTGCACTCATACTGCATCAGCCTCCTGAGTATCTGGGACCATAGGTGTTCACCGACATGCCTGGCTGGCCAATGATTTTTTCTTTTTCTTTTCTTTTTTGGTAATGGGGAATTGAATCCAGAGGTGCTTAACCACTGAGCCATATCCTCAGCCCTTTTTCTGTATTTTATTTAGAGACACAGTCTCACTGAGTTACTCAGGGCCTTGCTAAGTTGCTGGGGTTGGCTTTAAAGTCAATATCCTCCTGCCTCAGCCTCCTGAGCCACTGGGATTACAGGTATATGCCACCATGCCTGGCTTGGCTAATGATTTTTGACATGGGTGCAGAGACCACACCAGATAGACAAGAAATAAGACATTTTTAAAAACCCTAAAATCTGGGGTTATTTAGTCATTATATACCTTGCCTTCAAGAAATGATAAAGAGGTATTTAAGGCTGAAATGAAAGGATAATAGAGAGTAACTTGAAGCTAAAACAACCCCCATAAAAGTAAATATAAAAGGATTATAGTATTTGTGGCTTCTAAATCCTCTTTCTGGTTTGAACCCCAGTATTAAAAATATATATAAATAAATCCTCTTTTTTGTTTCCTAAGTGATTTAGAAGATAAACGTGTAAAATAATTAGCTATAAATCTGTGTCAATAGGAATACAATGCATGAAGAAGTAATTTGGGATCAAAAAACACTAGGGAGGAGGTAGAGGTATATAGGAGCCAAGTTGTTTTTTTTTTAATTACTTTTTAGTTGTTGATGGACCTTTATTTTTTATTATATGGTGCTGAGAATTGAACCCAGTGCCTCACACATGCTAGGCAAGCACTCTGCCACTGAGCCACAACCTCAGCCCCTAGGAGCCAAGTTTTTGTAGGCTATGGAACTAGACTGTTAAATCAGTACACTACAAAAAAAGCAATTAAGCATAAAAAAAGAGATAAAAGAAGACTGAGAAACCAAAAAGTTATAAGACATATAGAAGACACATCATGGCTAGGTGAGACAGCAGAGACCTGTATAGTCAGGATGCTAAATCAAGAGGATTGCTTAAGCTCAAAAGTTTGAGGCCAGCCTGGGCAACAGAGTGAGACCCTGTCTCTAAAACAATAGCAACAACAAAAACAAAAACAAAAAAATAGTAAAATAGCAAAAATTCTTCCTTATTGGTAATCACTTTAAATGCAAACAAATTAAAGTCATCAATCCAAAGGGAGAGATTGGGAGAATGAAGTGAAAATATGATCCAATAGTATATCATCTGCAAGATCTGAAACAAACAACTAAGATGAAAGCAAAAGGCTGTAAAAACACATTCCATGCAAATAGCAACCAAAAAGAAAGCTGTGGTGACTATGCTAACACCAGGCAAATTACACTGCAAGTTGAAAACTGTTACAGGATGCAAAGAAGATAATTACATAATCTGGCCAATCCAAGAACATGTAATAATCAAACGCACACAGGAGCGCACACAAACACACCCCTAATGAGTGAATCTCAAAATATATGAAACACTGACACAATTGAAGGAAAACAGCAATTCTACAAGAATAACTGGAGATTTAAATGTTCCATTTTTGATTCTATATAAAACACGCAGAGAGAAGATAAATAAGGGAATAAAAGACTTGAAAACACTCTAAACCAATTAGACCTTATGGACAAGTATAGAACACTCCACACAAAAAGAATAGGAAACACATTTTTCTCAAGTGTACAGGAAACATTCTCTAGAACATACTACATATTAGGTCACAAAATTAGTCTTATTGTGTTTTAAGAAACCAAAATCAGGACTGGAGTTGCGTCGCTCAGTGGTGGAGCACTTGCCTTGCACGTGGGAGGCAATGGGTTTGATCCCCGGCACCACATAAAAATAAATAAAAGAAAGATATAAAATATTACATCCATCTACAACTAAAAATATTTTTAACAAACAAAAAGAAGCTAAAATTATACAAAATATTTTTTCAAACTGCAATGGAATGAAACTATAAATCAATTACAGAAGGATAAATGGAAAATTTAAAAAAAAACAGGTAGAAATTAAATAACACTCTCTAAAATAACCAAAGAAGAAATCAAAAGTGTGAGTATGAAAAATTATAAGATGGATAAAAAAACACAACATACCAAAACCTATGGGATACACCAAAACCTATGGGATACAGCAAAAGTTTATAGCTGAAAATACCTTCATGTAAAAACATGAAAGATCTTAAATCAATAGCCTAACTTCCATAATATTCCTTCAAAAAGCTAAGAAAAAGAAGACCAAACTAAACCCAAAGCTAGAGAGAAATAATAAAGATGAGAAATAAATGAAATAGACTAGAAAAGCAATAGAATCAAGAAAACCAAAAGTTAACTCAATAAAACTGCCAAGTACTTATAGCTAAACTAATCAATAAAAAAGGAGAGAAGACACAAAGACTCAAGCCATTAATGAATCTTAAAGGCATTATGCTGAGTAAAAATGCCAGTCTCAAAATATCATACAGCACAATTCCATTTATAAGACTTTCTGGCAAAGGCAAAGCTACAATGATAAAGAGCAGATCAGGGACTGCCAGAGGTCTGAAGTAGAGGGAGGACATGACTTCAAAGTGGAAGTAACATAAGAGAGTATAGGGGGTGATCAAAGGGTTCTACATCCTCACTGTGGTGGTTACAAGTATCTAAACATGTGTATACCAAAAAAGCCAATTTTACTTCATTTTAATTAAAAACATAAAATTTTAAAACCCTTCATCAAAAGGCAGACTGAAAATAAATGACCAGTGCTTTTAACTCAAGATGTTAAAAAAGAACACTGATAAAAGGAACAAAAAATCAGACACAACATCAACCATTAGAAAGGATCAATAAAACAAAAAACTAGTCTTTAAGAAGAACATTAGGGCTGGGGTTGTGGCTCAGTGGTGGAGTGCTTACCTAGCATGAATGAGGCACTGGGTTCGAACCTTAGCACCACATAAAAATAAAAAATAAAGACACTATGTCAACCTAAAACTAAAAAATAAATATTAAAAAAAGAACATTAATCGGGCTAGGGTTGTAGCTTAGTGGTAGAGCGCTTGCCTCACATATGTGAGGCCCTGGGTTCAATACTCAGCACCACATAAAAATAAAGATATCGTTGGGCTGGGGATGTGGCTCAAGCGGTAGCGCGCTCGCCTGGCATGCGTGCAACCCAGGTTCGATCCTCAGCACCACATACAAACAAAGATGTTGTGTCTGCCGAAAAAAACAAAAAAAAAATGTTAAAATTCTCTCTCTCTCTCTCTCTTTCTCTCTCTTTAAAAAAAAATAAAATAAAGATATTGTGTCCAGAGTGTAATGCATTCCACTATTGTCATGTATATATAAAAAAATTTAAAAAAATATTTTGTCCAACTACAGCTAAAAAAAATTTTTAAAAAGAACATTAATCAAGTAAACTACACAAACTATAATTAAAAACCATGAACAAGCATAGCAAATCTCAAGAAGAAAATGTAGATTCAAAATTAGTATTCACTATATTAATAAACAAAAAATGTCTTTTTATCAAAACATGCCAAAAAACTGTTTGGTGAAACCTAATACTACCTAATCTTAAACAAAATCGCTCAAATAAGAGAGACTTCCCTAAACTTTATGAGTATAGTCTGAGAAACATTGGCAGTATCCCCTTTAAAGTCAGAAATACCACAAGGATGCCCACTATTATCATGATGACTCAACATTATAATAAAACTAGGGACTGAACTGTGTCCCCTCCGAAATTCATATGTTGAAGCCATAACCCTCAGAACCTCAGAATGTGAATGTATTTGGAGATACCTTTAAAGAGGTATAAAAGTTAAAATAAGGCTGTTAGTATACCCTCTAATCCCATCTGACTGTTATCTTACAAGAAGACAGTAGGCTACACAGATATCAGGGGCCTGTGTACACAGAGGGAAAACCTCATGACAAGGCAAAAAGAGGGGGACCATCTGTAAGCCTAGGAGAAACACCTCTGGACAAACCAACCATGCTGGCACTTGATCTTGAACTTTCAGCATCTAGAACTGTGAGGAAAAAAATGTTGTTTAAGCCACACAGTTTGTGGTTTTTCTTTTTTTGGGCACATCTACCAAACTAATACAGGATGCATAGGTCACCTACCTCAAAAGAAGTCAAATCAATTAACTGAAAAATTAATACAACTAATGAGTATAGTAAGGGAGTAGAATACAGGATCAATATGGAAAAATCACCTCTTTTCCTCCATATTAGCAAATAGCCAATTAGAAAGAAAAAAAAAAACACATGAAAAGATGTCATTTTTAGTAGGAACCAAAATAAAATACTTAGGAATAAACTGAAGAAATAAACCAAAAAAGATACATACAAGAACACTTAAATAAATGGAGAGACAGACCACACTTAATGACAGGAAGAGAAGAGGGCCTATTAATAGTTCATTGTTCATACCTAAAAGGTATGAGGAATGATGCCAATGCTGTTGAGAAGTTGCACTGGTTCAAAAGCAATTTTCCCTGGCATATTGTTTTTACTCAGTTAATGGTATTTTTTCCCCTTACAACTACAGAGAAATCCTTAGCAATATATGAAGACAAACAAACAAAAGCTAAAAATCCTGCAATAGTGCCTCCCACCAGAGCAAGACCAAGTGGTAACTCTGTTTTAAACCGAATTAGGTTCTGGTGGGACAAGAAGCTTGCTGACAGAGCATACAAAGTTGCAAAAATATCATCCCCCTGTGTTTAAAAAGGAGAGAGAGGGAGGGAGGG
>NW_026000254.1:890974-898853 GCF_001458135.2 Marmota marmota marmota
AGGGAGGGAGAGAAGGACTAGGAATATAGGTCAGTGGTAGAGATTGCCTAGCATGCACAAGGCCCTGGGGTTTAATTCCCAGCACAAAAAAGAAAGAAAGAAAGAAAAAGACTGATAAAGACAAGGCCCTGGATCCAATTTTAATTTGATGAAGTTGACACCTACTTTAATCAAATGTTTTCAGGAATTCACATCTGGGCCAGCTACCTAGGAAGCTGAGGCAGGAGGATTGCAAGTTTGAGACCAGCACTAAGACCCTATCTCAAAATTAAAAAAACAAAACAAAAACAAATGGAGGAAGGTGGCTGGGAATACAACACAGTGGTAAAATGCCCCTGGGTTCAATTCCAAGAACCTTAAAAAAAATCCACATCTGGAAGTAAAAAACTAGAGTCCATGCTTTAAGGCTATAGATGATCTGCTGACTGTGATGCTGGGTGTAAATGCCAATGGACTCTAATTGGGCAAGGATTATTATTAGGAATGCCGTTATCTGGGCCAGTGTTTTGGCTTTAAATTCATATAATATTTTGAGGGATTTGCCTTAACTTATTTTCCCCTTTTTTTTGTAGGGGGTGGGAGGGACTGGGGGATTGAACCCAGGAGTGCTTTACCACTGAGCTACATCCCCAGCCCTTTTTATTTTTTTATTTTGACACAGGGCCTCTCTAAGTTGCTTAGGGTCTTGCTAAATTGCTGAGGCTAGCCTTGAACATCCAATCCTTCTGTCAGCCTCCTGTGTTGCTAGAATTACAAGCATATGCCACCACACCTTGCCCCTAACTTCTTTTTCTTATAATCCCTGTGTTTTTAAGTACTTTTTAGTTGTAGATGGACAAAATACCTTTATTTATTTACCTTTATGTGGTGCTGAGGATTGAACCCAGTGCCTCACCCATGCTACGCAAATGCTCTACCACTGAGCCACAACCCCAGCCCCAATCCCTACATTTTTGTTCATAAATATTCAGGACATGAGATTTTTCAGGAATGTATACAACCCATTAGATTAGAAAGGACTCCGGGGAAAGATGTCTGTCTTCATAAATTCATTTACACATCCCATGCAAACCTAATTTAAAGATCCTAAAAGGATTGTTCATGGAATTTGATGATGAGCTGATTTCTAAAAATTCATCTATAATTGAAAAAAGCTCATTAACAGTCAAAAATTCTGGAAACATTAAAAAAAAACCCTAAGGAGATCTCTCTTTAACTGCTTTTGCCATGTAGCTGTACAAAGTAGGGGAAAAGAGAAACAGAAGGTGAGTGAACTGTTTGTTCTTCTGAGGACTGGTTAAACCAGGTCCAGATATCTTAGTTGTACTTTGATGCAACTGGCTGTTGAAGGTAGGGTGGGCCAGTGGAACTTAGCATGTCTCTAAGACCAATTATACTTTAGCCTATAGATAATGGGCTTGCTGAGCATCTGTACTCTCAGGTCCAAAGCAAGTTCTGGAGAGCAGGTTTGCTTCACCAGAAACAAAGACCTACAGTAACTAAACTATATCGTATTGCCACTGGACTAGACAGATTAATTTTATGGAACAGAATAATATTAATAATAATATCTAACACACTGTGCTTATGATGTGTTGGGCAATGTTTTATGTGTATATATATATATATATATATATATATTCATTCCTCACAACAACCTACAAAGTAGGTACTGTTAAAGTACTATTACCACAAAAGGCTAAGAAGTTAGCTTGCTTTCCTAAACTCACATAGCTATCAAGGCACAGAACTGGAACTAGAAAATTAAATACACACATATATGAGAAATCAATTTATGACAAAGGTGGACTTTAAATCATGGGGCTAATGATGAGCTAGTTAACAATGCAGTGGGGGGAGATAAATAAATATTCACGTGAAACAAAATTAAGCTAAAGTCTTACCTTCCACAATGCACAAAGCTTAACTTCAGATAAAGAACTAAAAGCTTTAACTCCTACACAAGTTTTAGGTAAAAATATAAAAAGGGCTTCTTAATGAAAACACAAATATAAAAACTATAAAAATAGCACAGTGTGTTAGAATCTTCTACATGCTAAAAATATTATACATAAAATTAAAATATAATAGACTGAAATATTTTTTCTGTAATTTAAAGAGCTGAGAAAGAGCATTCTGGGGGAAGAACCAGCCTGTACAATGGTTCTGACACAGTGGCTGGTTGACAGTTATTTAATAAATGACAGGAAGTATAATGTAGATGGAAAGGAGCAGGAAATGGAGAGAGATGTGGGAGGGGGAGGGGGAAGGTAGCAGCAGATCATGCAGAGCTTTGAAGGCAATAGTTAGAAGTTAGGTTTCCATTATAAAGTGATATGGGAAACCACAAGAGGTTTTAAGAAGAGTGACAGGTTAGCCCTCATGCTTTAAGGAGGTCACTTGACTATGGTATAGAGATCAGACCAGAAGTAAGGCAATGAAATAGGAGTCTGGAACTGCTTCAGTAGTTCAGAATACTGATGGCCCCAGAACCAGTTTCACCCCGCTCCTTACTTCTACCCTTCCTTCTTCTCCCTATTGAAGCTTAATCATATGGAAGTCTGTGTAGACATGAGAAAAAATACATGATGCTCCTCTCTAACAAAAAAAATCAACATATCCATAACATATGTTGGAGCAAAAAATATTCCAACAAATCTAGAACATGTACAGAACTCTTACAAATCAATAAGAAAAAAATTCCAGTAGGAAAAATAGGTGAAAGATTGAATAGATAATTCACAGAAAAGGAATAAAGAAACAACAAACATGTAAAACAAACTAAAACAACATCTTTTCCCATGGAATTCAAAAAGCTGATAATATCTCCACTGCTAGGGAAGGCTGTGGAGAAACAGGTTATTTCTCATACACTGCTCAATATGCTGGCCCCAGTGAAGGACAGCTTTGCACTATCTATTAATATTTATCTTGTATATAACCTTTAACCCAGCAGGTCTGTCTACCCTGGACAAATATTAACTGGCACATGGGTGCAAAGAAATATTATCAAATATTTTCATTGCACCATTTGTTAGTAACAAAAATAAACTTAAAAACAAACCTAAATGTCAACTTCAAATGAATAATTAAATATATGATGTACATCTGTGTTATAAAATACTATACAGCAAGGAGATATGTACATATCAATGAAGTAGATCTCTATGTACTAATGGGGGAAAATATCCAAGCAAATTGCAGAAACACACAGAGTAAATAAGTACACTTCTAACTATATTATGTCTATATAGAGTGTGAACATGAATGAGAGGAAGGGTATACATCAAACTGGGCTTAGAGAGGAAGAATGTTAGTTATAAGGAAGTTATGATTTCTCTGCTTTGTTTTAATCTTGGTCAATGAACACTGACCATATTTTATAGTTTTTAAAAAATAATATTAAAACAAAACCCACACAATGTTATCTGCATTATACAAACAAGTACATTGTAGTCCTCAAAAAAGCTTAGCTTCAAAATACTCATTTGTAAATGTAAAAAGTCCACTGAAAAGTCCTAGTTATCCCTCCGTAGCCACATGGAACTGGTCTCAAGAACCACCCCTCAACCAAAATCCCAGGATGCTCAGTCCCTAATATAAAATAGCACAGCATTTGTATATATCTATGTACATTCTCCTGTATATTTTAAATCATATCTAGATTACCTGTAATATTTAATACAATGTAAATGCTAAATAAAATAGTTGTTATATTATCTGTACATATTCAGTAGAGATGTAATTTCTTTTTCCAAAGATTTTTTTTGGGGTGCTGGAGATTGAAATCAGGGGTACTCAGCCACTGAGTCACATCCCCTGCCCTGTTTCGTATTTTATTTAGAGACAGGGTGTCACTGAGTTGCTTAGTGCCTCGCCATTGCAGATTTTTGAAGATTTTTAATACACTGTTAGTTGAATCTGCAATTGTGGAACCCACAGATATGAAGGACTGATTGTGTATACCTTTGCAAGTGATGAACTGGCCAACACAAAACATAAATACAGGTAGTAGAAGAAAAATAAGAGGGAAACAAAGTTACCAGAATGAAAATTGGACAGTACTAAAAATAGACAATAGCTAATTATAAGAACAACCATTTTTTGAGAACTTCTCTCCAGCGAGACACTGGTGGTTCAGGTACTCTGTGCAAGCATAATCTCTAATTCTTACATCAACCTTTGAGATATCCTCCCATTTTACAGAATAAGAAAACATGACTCAGAGAAACTAAGTATCAGGCTTAATGTAACATCTTTGCTCAACAGGCTATTCTCTCTTGGGACTGGATGAGAGACTGATGCTGGCTTGGACCCATGTGCTTAGATGCCCTTACTATACTCTGCATCCTTGAAGCATGCTCCCAAACTGTCCTGTTCATCCAGACTGGCATTCTCCTCCTCTTCCTCGCTCTCGGTTCTCCAATATGCAGGACGCTTGATGGGCCGCTTCCCTGGGGTGCGCTGAGAAGCAGGACTGCTAGACACTGTGCCCAGACCACTGCTGGAACTCCCACTGCTTCTGTCCTGCCCTCCTGTCCACCAGGCCTGCAGGCTAGAGGTAGCCGGTGAAGAAGATGAGGACTGCAGGTTGGCCATGCACAGCATGCCCTGGATGGCCTCCTGAGTGCTGGGGGAGGCTGGAGCCTCGCTGCAAGGGAAAGAGGAGAAATGCTAAGGAAGTTTCTCTAGCTATCAGAAGAAACCAGTTATCAGAATAGTCAGGGAAGAGGGACATCAGCTGTGGGGATCAAGGTGGGATGAAGGAGAGAACCATCCAAGGTGAAAAACTAGGAATCAAGGTAATGGATCAAGACAGTAACAAAGACTGTTTTCCTGAAAAGCCAGTCCTTCTAGCCTCAAATCTCTCTCCACAGACAGCAAGCAAGATGGCAAAAAGGGGGCACTCCACCTTCCCTGTTCAACAATGCTGCATTTTTTCCTTTTTTAAAAGTTATCCTTCTCTGACTCTTTTGGCCTCTCTTCCAATTTCCAAAGAGCACAGAACTGATGCCCTTTGAAGTCTATCCACCCTATCACTGGTCAGATCTGAAGTTCCTTGGGACAGGTTTCATGTCTACTTTTATTCTTTCAGCCTAAATGCTCTGTATAATTCTTTGTCCATTTAAATGGATCAATAAATATATGATAATTAGTTGCCTAGCTCCTTGGATGGGAGAGGGTGATGCTGTCTCATTTCCTGGAAATGGGAGATCAAAGACAGTACTCACGTGAGGGCAGCATAGTCAGGTCCCCCCACCTGCCTGCTGGCCTTAAGTAGATCAAGAATTCCACCAGCTCCACTCCCATTCCCAAGCTTGCCTTCAACCCCTTCCACCATGTCCTCATCCGTTGTATAGTCCTCCTGTTGGGGGGAGAGAGCACATCAACTCAGCTGCCCAGGGTTGGTCTGCTGAGGCCCCAATACAAGATGGACAGTTTGACTCCTAATATCTTCTGAGCACCAAGTGTAGACAAAGTACTAAGCAAAGTATTTATTCTTTCATCCTAATCTCTAAAACATCTTTGTGAAGCAGTATACCTTCTATTTTACAAATAGGGAAAACGGTCTAGTGAAGTAAAATGATTTGTGCAAGTTGCATCAGATAACTTTTTGCTATATCACACTGCATTTTATTCTCTTTTGTATTACAGGGTTTTTAAATTTTTCAACTAAACTGTAATATTCCTTTACATGCTGCACAGTATACAATCTTTTACTTAATAAATATTTCAAGAATTGTAGCTGGAACAGTGGTGCATGCCTGTAATCCCAGCAGCCTGGGAGACTGAGGAAGGAGGATTGAGAGTTCAAAGCCAGCCTCAGCAAAAAGTGAGATGTTAAGCACCTCAGTGAGACACTGTTTCTGAGTAAAATACAAAATAAGGCTGGAGATGTGGCTCAGTGGTCGGGTGCCCCTGAGTTTAATCCCCAGCACCCTATCCCCCCAAAAAATAATTGAATGCATAGGATATCTTTGCCCCCTTTTCAACTAAAATGATAATCTGTCTTCTGTCTCTGTGACCAGAATGAACACAAGACCAGACACAGGGCAGGCACCTACCTCAATGTCAAACTCAACTTCTCCTGGTTCACGAACTCGGTTGGGGTCAGAGCATGGCTTAGCACGGGGCAACTTCCGGGGAAATTCTAAAAAGCAATGGAATATACTTATCATGAAACTAAGATTAGCATCCAAGATAAAAAATCAGAAGAAAGAAAATAAGACTAAATTTCTTGGAGGCTAAGGCAGGAGGATCGCAAGTTCAAAGCCAGCCTCAGAAACAGTGAGCACTAAATGACTCAGTGAGACCCTGACTCTAAATAAAATATAAAACAGGGCTAAGGATGTGGCTCAATGGCCGAGTGCCCCTGAGTTCAATCCCTGGTTACCACCCCCCCACACACACACACAAAAAAGAAAGAAACGTGAGGAATTAACTGAAAATTAAACCTCTAAAGGAAAGAAAATGATGGAGAACTACACAGCCTGGTAAATCAGAATGCCAACAAGCTCAGGCCTAAGGTTTTGAGTTTATCAAGGGAGCCAAAAACAAATGTAAAATGGGTAGGACAAGAAAGAGAAAAAACAGATACCCACTTGATCTTATTATCAGGGTAGCCTTCTCTTTTCCCAATCTCTCATCAATCTGCAATTCATCATCTGAATCCAAGTCAAATTCATCCTCCATCACCTGTTCAGCCACCAGCCTTGCCTTGTCCGCCTTCTTGGCAATTTTGGCTCTCCGAGATTTGGATAAACTCTTCACCCTCTTAGTACTAGAGAGAAAGGGAAAGAGAACATAAAAAGAGTCATGTAACGGGGCAGGGCTGGGGGTGTGGCTCAATGGTAGAATGTATGCTTGGTGTGTGCAATCCTCAGCACCAAAAAAAAAAAAAAATTAAGGTAGTAATTCTCCCCAAATTGATCTATAAATTCAATGCAGTCCCTATCAAAATTCAACCAGCTGTTCTGTAAATGACAAAATAATAGTACATAGACATGCAAAGGATTTAAAGTAGCCAACACTATTTTGAAAAGAATAAAGATCCGAGAACTGACTCTACCCGATTTCAAAATTATAACCTAAAAAGTTATAGCAATCAAGGGAGTGTAATACTGGAACAAGAACCGACTATTAAAAAGTTTAGTGGTATTAAGGCAATTCAGTGTGGGATGATTCTTGCAACAAAGAGTGCTATGACAACTGGATATTTAGATGCAAAGAAATTAATGAGCACCCTTACCTCACATTACACAGAAAGGTTAACTCAAAATGCATCACAGATCTAAATATAAAAGCTAAAACTATAAAACTCATAGAAGGAAACAGAGGAAAATGTTTTTGTGACCTGGAATTAGGTAAAAATAAAATTTTTTGTGCTTCAAACAAAACCATTAAGAAAATGAAAAGTAAGGCTGGGCATGGTGGCATATGCCTGAAGCCTAATTCTTTGGGAGGCTGAGGGCAGGAAGGTCTTTTGAGGCCAGGAATTTAGGACAAGACTGGGCAACATACCGAGATCCTGTCTCAAAACAAAACAAGAACAAAAGAAAACAAAAAGTCAAGCCACAAATTGGAAAGAATTTAAAGATTATTTATCAGGTAAAGGAACTGTACACAGAATATTTAAAGAACTCTTAGAATTTAGTAGTAAGACAAATCAAGGCAAACAAAAGCCAGGCAAGACAGTGTACGCCTGCAATCCTAGTAGCTCAGGAGACTAAGGCAGGAGGATCACAAGTTCAAAGCCAGCTTCAGCAACTTAGTAAGACCTTGTTTCTAAATAAAATATTTAAAAAGGGCTCAGGATGAGGCTCAGTGGTTAAGCGCCCCTGGGTTCAACCCTCAGTACAAAAAAAAAAAAAAAAAGGAA
>NW_026000254.1:898869-959668 GCF_001458135.2 Marmota marmota marmota
AAAAAAAAAAAAAAAAAAAAAAAAAGGCAAGCAAAAAATCTAAATAGACATTTCTCCAAAGGTAATATGTACAAATGGCCATAATCATACAAGATACTTGACATCAGTGGTCATTAGGAAAATGCAAATCAAAACCATCCTGACACTGGTGACAACCTAGAAGACATTCTCCTAAGTGAAGCAAACCAAACATGGAATGAAAAATACTGCATGATCTCACTTAAAAGTGAAATCTAAAAAAGTCAAATTCATAGAAGCAAAGAGTAAAATAGTTAGTATTAGGGGTAAGATAAGGTAGGAGAGACATTGGTCAAAATTTCACTTATGTAGGATGAATAAGTTCTAGAGATTTAATATACAGCAAAGTGACTCTAATCAATTCTACTATACTAGGTACTTAAAATTTCCTAAAATATTTGTATTCTTAATACAAATACACATATATACACAGAGATGGAAAGTATGTGAGGTGATGGAAGTATTAATTAGTTTGATATTTCAGAATGTCGATGTATATCAAAAACATCATACTGTAAGCCTTAAATATATATAATTTTGAAGGATGTGTATGTAGCACAGTGGTAGAGCACTTACCTAGCTAGCATGTGCCAGGTCCTAGGTTTGATCCCCAAGACCACAGAAAAAAAATATATATATATACAAACACACACACAATTTACATATTTTTTAAAAACACAATGAGGTGCCCCCTTTATACCCACCAGAATAGCTATAATCAAAAAGGCAAGCAATAACAAGTGGTGGTCAGTATGTTCAGAAACTCATGATTACTAGTGGAAATTAAAATGGTACAGACACTTTAGAATAATGTTGGATAGTTTTTTAAAAAGCTAAACATGGAGTTATCATATGATCTAACAATTTTACTTCTAAGTAAGAAGCAAAAGTATATGTCCACACAAAAACTTGAACATGAATGCTTAGAACATCATTCATTATTCAGAATAGCTCCAAAGTTGAAGCAATCCAAAAGACTATTAACTTGTGAATGGATAAATGAAAGTGGTATATCTATACAACACAATACTATTCAACAATAAAAAGGAACCAACTAATGAAACATGCTAAATCATTGATGAATATGAAAAATATCATGCCCTGAAAGAAGCCATGTTACTTGATTTCATTATGTGAAATATCCACAAAAACAAATTTATAGACAGAAAGAAAATCAGCAGTTGCTAGAGACTGTATGAGAATGAGTGCCTATGGTCATAAGGAATCTTTTGAGCATGAAAGAGATGTTCTAAAATTGGATTCTGGGGTTTACGATTTAGTTGAGTGGTACAGTGCATGCCTAGAATGTGTGAATGCTAAGTGCAATCCCCACCAAACAAAAAACTGGATTGTGGTGATGGATGCATGATTCTATAAATTTACTAAAATTCATTTAATTGTATACTTGGAACAGGTCAGGTTTTTTTTAGATGGACACAATACCTTTATTTTATTTGTTTTTATTTTTATATGGTGCCGGGAATCAAACCCAGTGCCTTGTGCATGTTAGGCAAGCACTTTACCACTGAGCCACAACCCCAGCCCCTGAAAGTTAGTTTTATGGTATATAAATTATACCTCAAAAGATCCCACTCATAAGAAGAACCTAAAAAGTTTATTTCATAAAAGTTGATAATGGAGTAGTGGTTGGTTACCAGAGACCAGGGAGAAAATGAGAAAGGGGAAAATAAAGAAGTCAATCAATGGGTACATAATTATTGGTTGAGAAGATGAATAAGTTCTGACATTCTACAGCATGGCAGGGTGACTATACCTAATAGAAACACATTATAATCTTAAAATAGTTAAAAAGAGGAACTTGTATGCATCATAATGAAATAATTACTCAGACTGGGGATATAGCTCAGTGGAAACCTCCCCTATCCCACATTCAAGCCCTTCTAGAAAAAAAAATTAAAAAGTAAATAATTGGGCTGGGTCTGTACCTCAGTGGCAGAGCGTTTGCCTAGTATGTGTGAGGCACTAGGTGTTAATCCTTAGTACTGCATAAAGAACTAAACAAATAAAGGCATGCTGTCCACATATAACTAAAAAAAAGTAAATAATTATTCTGGATTGACAACTACCTAGTGTATTATGAATCAAAGCATCACAGCGTACCTCATAAATATGTTACAAAAAGTATGTCTATCAAAAATACATATCTATGAAGGAAATGGAAAAAAATTCAAAAATGGCTTCAGCAATCCTGTTACATATGGTAAACAATATTAAACAATTTTCAAAAAGAAAACAAGTTTCTGATAAATCAGTGTATTCACACATTCATCTAATACTCATTTTTATTGAAGTATCTTTCAGAGAACTGACCTATTAAATTGACCTATTTTCTATCTCATACACTTGTTGGAAGATAAAATGAGTTAGTGCATGACAAGTGCCCAATGGTGGCTACTAGTACAATTAAGCTGTTTGGGCCTCAGTTATCACTTAAGTAAAATGGGTATAACAATACCTTGATGGTTGTTTTGAGGACTAAATAAAATGTAAATAGCTAAGATAGAGTTTGATACAACACAGATGCTCAATAAATGTTATCCATACTCTGATCTTTTAACTTCAAATTATGAAAAATTTCAAACACATACAAAAATAAAAATATACAATGAACTCCCATCTAGTACCTAGCTAAAATTCAACAAGTGTGAACATACAGCGAATCTTGTTTCATCTACACCTCATTCCCTGCAAAACACTGAATTTGAAGAAAAGCCCAAACATATTATCATTATGATCTGTAAATATTTCTACACCTTGACACTCTATTCACTTAATGATAGCTTCTGACAGCTGCAGCAGGTAAGAGAAGCAGCATAAGAGAAAGACTGGTGGGGAAGGGGGAATATCTCTCAGTATTCTCAATGGCCATTATAAACTGAAGTTTTAGGGCTCTCAATTTTTTCCTCTCCAGGAAACCTACCAGGAATTCTGAACGAAGGCAATGCTCAAAATTTTCTGTAATCTTACTCTTCAGTAACTCAGTTTTCACACCCCAAGAACAGTTGTGCTTTCAGAATCTTCTCTACCCTTACTCCATTTTCTTATTTTCCAGTCACACAGAACTACTACACACTACACTCTCCCTTGAGATTTAAAGTGAGCCTTTTTCTACAAAAAGGCTATTAAAGTATCATCATTGTGTCTCTATATTATTCATACTCTGTACTTGACTCTTGACTTTGCTGTCTGTAGTGTTCTGAGTATCCAGGTGATAGCCCTTACTGCCCTCCCCTACCTCTGCTTCCCTACATATTTCAGGGTTTACTGATGAACTACTTAGCTTTTGGCCATACCCACATCATCATCATTACCTTTGATCTCCATTTTATCAGCACTTTGATAAGAACTACCATTTATTAAGCATCTACTATGTGCCAGGTACCATAATAAGAATTTTACACATATTGTGTTATTTAATCCCCCAATAATCCTAAAGCAAGCTTCATATGTAGAACAGATAAAATGACAACACTAAGATGCAGAAAGATGAATTGAATTACCAAAGTGTCACAGTAAATATAGTGTCAGAGTTGGGATTTAAACAAAGGACTACATGTGTGCATACATGACTTTTTAAAAAATAAAATGGAACTATTCTTATACATTATTTTGTAACCTAATTTTTTTCACTTGAGAATATATCTTGAAGCGGGGCACAACTGGCCAGAAGGCCCCAAGGCTGAACTCTCTGTAGTCCCAACTACTTGGGAGGCTAACACAGAAGCACCCCTTAAGCACGGGAGTTCAAGAAGACCCTGGACAACATAGAAAAACCCCATCTCAAAAAATAGATAGATAGATAGATATATCTATATACTTATAGATATATGGATATATCTTGGTCATCTTTCTGTGTCAATGGATATTAAAAATGTCCCATTTTTTTCAAACAACTACATGGTATTCCATTCTGTAAGACATATCATAATTTATATATCTAACATTCACTGATGAATATTTGACCATTTCTAATTATTACTACAAATAGTGATGCAGTTGAGCAGTGAACATTTCTCTTTACACATTTGTGCAAAGATTTCTATAAACAAAATTCCAAAAATCAAATCACAAGTCAAAAGGTATATAAAACACTAATGCTTCTGACCAATAAAATACTTTTTTTTCAGCCAGTGGTTCCATCCCACTGACTTACTGAAATTCTAGATTTATATAAGCATTTTCTCAGAATTGCCAATTAGATTCCTACCCACCATGATTCTCTAATATAAGCAATGATACATGATAATATCTGGGTATTGCCCTAAGTACAGCCCTCCCCCACCCTTGTCAAACCCCTGGATCCCAATTCCACTCCCTGTCTTAGTGGCATATTGCCACTGACATCCCAAAAACTGTTTTTCTTTTTTCCACCTCACCTGCCATTAGCCATCAATAGGGCCAGCGGGCTCTCATTCCCATCAAGGTCCATGTCTGGTGAGTCATCATCTGAGTCATTCAAGCAGGTACCAGTGATGTTGAACTGCAGGAGGAGGAGGCTCAGTTGTCTCCTGTCTGAGACTCCGAGGTGAATGAAGATGGCCAGTTCCCTCTGGTTTCACTGGTTGAGTTCACTGTCAAAACCCCCTGAACCTTCTACTATATCTCCCCACCACCACCCAATAATCACAAGAATAGGATGTTGAGAATGTATGGCTCAGGGGAAATCTACCAATCTTGTAAAACATGTTCCCTAAAAAAAAAAAAAAAAAAGGAGAGGGGCATCTTCACATGCCCATGGAGGGCACTATAATCTTGATGCAAGGTGGACCCCTGGGGGATGGCTTTTCTCAAGGACCTGTTCAAGACTCCAATCTGACACACAATGTTCTAAAATCTCATTTCAATCCCAGCATTTCAAGATTCAGCTCAAATGTCATATTTTTTTTTAGAAAAGAGCTCCTGATCACCTCTCCTACTAAGACAGACTCAACCCACCTCTGTCTCTCAGGGTCCCACACATACCCTTCATTGTAGCATCCACAACACTTCATTGCATTCATTTGTTTTAATGCCTATCTTTCTCACCAACCTATCAGTCTCTTGAGAGTTACATCCACAGCACCTATCACAGTGCCCAGCATAGAAAAGGTCTCAATAAATGCTTGTTAAATAAGTGGGACTGGTAGCCAAACACTAGGGGTCCTAAGGGAAGTGGGAGCAAGACAGGATAGTCTGTCCTTTTGAAACTCTGCTCTTCCAAGGGACCCAAAAGGGTTGGGCTGAACCCATGGGCCAGCACCCACCTTTGCTTTCTGGGAAGAGCCTGTCTTCAGTGTCTGATGATTGTATGGGTCCATGAGATTATAGCTCAACTGGCCAGCAGGCCCCAAGGCTGAACTCTCCTTGCCCTTTCGCTCTGCCTTCTTGAAGAGTTCCTTGGGCTTCAGGACTTTCTTCTTTGGAACACTTTTGGAGGGCAGTGACAGCCTGGACATGGACACTGAAGTGGAATGGGCTGGCCTGGTTAAGGGAATGGAGCCGGCTGGGAAGATCCTCTGCAGCCCAAAGATATTGCTCGTCTTCCCAACGTTCTGTTGGAAGATGTCCTACAAGAGTGTTAGTACATGAGGGGGTTAGAGCTTACTCAAGGGTTCTCTATGCTAAGAGCAGAGGTCTGTTCCCGGCACTCGCAGTACTGCCATGGAAGTAGCTTACAAATGCTCCACATATGCACACCCTAGTTTTTACACAAGTCATCAAGAATTTATTGGGTGGCATTTCTTTGCCCAGCCATTGACAAATAAGGAGAAGACGAGCAAAAGAAAGGTCCAGCACTATTGTCAAAATTGGAGAGAAACAACTCCAAGAGTAGCTGACATACAACAGAAAATAATCAACTATTAAACTGTGTGATTCAAATTTTTAGGACTATAGGATTTGAGAGGAGGAGAGAGGTTTCAAACCTAATTTTGCTACTAGCTAGCTATGTGACTCAGGAAAGTTACCTGACTACCCTGAAGTTCTGTTTGCTCAGTTCTAAAACTAAGGGACTAGACTGGACAGGAGGTTTACATATATTTCTGGGATTCTTTAGAGCTTTTGGGGAGAAGCTCTAGGGACTGAAGGTAGGTGGAAAACAGATGAGAAGAACAAATAGAGCCCTAAGCCTCCCACCTTCATCTTAATCAAAGCAGCTGTGCTTTGACTCATTGTATACACAGGGCTTGCACACAAGATTTCATTTGAAAAGAAGATTCTGTTACTTTAAAACATTTGAAAGCCAATGGACCAGATTGCTCTAAGTTCTCTTTCAACCAGTCCAAAGTACACTGTGTGTCCAAGATTGACTTGAGTGGGAAGAGCTGGAGAAAAGGTAGGCCTTAACTAAATCCTAAAGGATTTTAACACTTGGAGTGAAGGAAAATGAGGTAGGAGGTGGATACTGTGGACACACTTGTGCTGGGGATTGAAACACTGCAAGCAGTGAGGCTAGAAGTCCAACTTCTAGTAGCTCACTTGACCACCCTTAAGCATAGATGCATGCCCTGAGTGCTAAAATGGAACTTTACTGCTCCTGAGCTAAAAAGACAGTTTAAATATCCTCAAGTCCAATTCTCCTCTGGTGTCTCTGCTACTTCACCAGCCCACACTGAGTTCTCTCTGCTACAAAGTCTATTAATAACAACAGCTCACATTTATTGAGTACTTACTCTGCCAGGCACTGTGTGAAGGAGCTCTACATATATTAGCTATTAATTGTACCAAAGTTCTGAAAGGTTGGTAAAGTTGGTCCTCATTTTAAAGATGGAGAAACTAGGCTCTGAAAGGCTTTCAAGTGACACAGCAGGAACTAGAAACCCAGGTTTCTCTGAGTCTCTTACCACTATACCTTACTGCCTCGTAGTATATGCCACCTGTTGAAACATGGCTTTGTAATCATCTTCAACCCGAGAGAACTGTCATTTTGTAGAATGCAGAGACTGAGTCAAAATATTAATAATAACAACAACTATAACTACCACTACCACCACCCACCACCAGAATTTGAGCATCTACTATGTGCCAAGCACTATACTAAATGCTCAAACCTTATTTATTCCTACTAACAATACTCGATTGGGTACAATTATCCTCATTTTAAAGATGTTCAGGAAACTGAGGCTTGGAGAGGTTAATTTTGTTCAGGATCTTCTTAACTAGGAGTTCTTTGTTGGACAGGCCCTGCATTATTCATGTATATTAAGAGCCTTGCCCAATGCATTACATATATTTGAAGCACATAATAATTGCCTTAATGACTGACTTGACCCCTTGGTGGGGTCTTTCCAACCCTTCCCTTGGGCTTTATGCCAACTACAAAGTCCTGACCTGACACTTGAGTCTCGAGCCCTTCCCAAATGCCTTCCCTCCCCCAATGTTTCTTACTTCAACAAGGCGGATCTCCCTAGCCAGATCTTTAATGAGCTGTACGGTCCGCACCGTATCCGGGATCTCATCTTCATGGTCTGGCAGAGCCTGTCAAACAAGAGGCACGAGAAATAGACCCACACACAAATGGCTCATTTGTTGTAATTTTCAACAAACCAGCCAAGGCAATTCAATTGAGAAAGGGTACTCTTTTTTCTAAAAACTGGTACTGGACCAATTAGATTTCCACACATTAACAAAAACTCAGTTCACTTCTTACACTCCCCTTCCATCCCATATGCAATGGATCACAGACCTAAATGTAAAACCTAAAACTATAAACCCTTTAGAATACAGGAGAATATCTTTGTGGCCTTTGGCTAGGCAAAATTTCTTAAGACACAACTAGCATGAACCAGAAAAGAAAAACATGATCATTTGGATTTATCAAAAATAACCTTGAGGGCCTGAAGTTGTGGATCAGCGATAGAGTGCTCACCTATCACGTGCGAGGCACTGGGTTCGATCCTCAGTACCACATTAAAATAAATAAAATAAAGGTATTGTGTCCAACTACAACTAAAAAATAAAAATAAAAAATAACCTTGAGATTGGGCACAGTGGCGTATGACTAATAATCCCCAACAGCTCAGGAGGCTGAGGCAGAAGGATCAAGAGTTTAAAGCCAGCCTCAGCAAAAGAGAGGTGCTAAGCAACTCAGTGAGACCCTGTCTCTAAATAAAATACAAAATAGGGCTGAGGATGTAGCTCAGTGGTTGATTGCCCCCGAGTTCAATCCCTGGTACCCCCCACCTAAAAAAAAAAAAAAAAACTTGGGGCTGAGGATGTCATTTAGTGATTGAGCACTTGTCTAGCTAACACAAGACCCTGGGTTCAATCCCCATGACACGTGCCCCCCCACCAAAAAGAATTTGTATTTGAAAAACTTCTAGTACTGGGAGACAAGACACAGACTGAAAGAAAATGTTTGTAAAACATATATCTGATAAAGGACAGTATCGAGAAAGGGATTCAGTTGTGGGCTTGGGTCACAGACCTTATAAAGCCAAGGAATTTAATCTTAAGATCAATGGGAACAAGCGATCCCCTCCACTTGGGAGGACAGAACTCAGTGCTCACTGCACACCTACAGGCCCAAGGCAAGTGCAACAGCTACCCAGGGTGATACCTGATAGTTGTTTACTTTAGTACTGGGAATTAAACCCAGGGATGCTCTAACACTGAACTACATCCCCAGCCCTTTTTTTATTTTTTTTGAGACAGGGCTCATTAAGTTGCCCAGGATGGCCTCAAACTTGCAATCCTCTTGCCTCAGCCTCATGAGTACCTGGGATTACAGGAGAATGCCAATGTGTACCATCTTTTTGATGATTGCAAAGTTTTCCCTTGTGATTTCTTCCACCACTTTTCACTTCACTTCTGTAATCCAGAGGACTGACTTTGACAAATTTCTCAGCATTTCCTTCTTGTTTCTCATGGTCTTATTCTTTTCCCCCTTTTTGTAATATATCTAGAATTATTTAGGTGGCTGGGAACCCAAGTGACCCAGCTGGATAATCTTTAATGGCTCCTTCTCCCCCAGACCAGGGACTCTGGAAATGTGAGGGAAGAAATGCCTCCTATGAAAGTCACCTGGCTTTCACAAAAGACTTCTTCTTGAGAGTGGGTTCTTCAGAACTGCATCCTACTCTCCCCCAACCCCCTTTGGTGATGCTGCTCAGGGCCATTACTTGGTCCCCAGGTCCATTCTGACTCAGGGCTTGAATGCTTAAGAATTCACCCACCCACTTCCCTTTTGCTGTTCCTAGGACAGAATCACTCTAAAGTTTACTTCAGGGAAGGGATCAGAGGTGAAATTAAAGGTAGCCATGCCTGAAGAGTGCATAGAAGCAGAATCACAGTCTAAGGCCCAGGTATAGGTGAATTCAGGGAGTAAGAGAAGGCCCTAAACATAAAGTCTAAAAATATCTGTGGGGAAGTCTGGCAAGAGAAAATGGAGAGATTGTGCAGGTTAAGCCCACAATGGATAAAAGGTACCCTTAAGTCACTGTATGAAAGGGAAGAAGTTGGTAGAATATTTGAAGCCTAAATATGTACTGTTATTTATTCTAATTTTTGTATTTCTTAAAGTCAGTTGTTTAAAAATTTTGAAAATGTAGTCAATTCACATGGTTCAAAAATCTCGTGTGCGTATATGTGCATGTGCGTGTATGTGTATATATGTATGGCCTCACTCCTACCTTGTCTCTGACATCAGCCCCATAATCCCTACACAACAGGTAACCACTTTCTTAGTTTCTGAATTATTCCAGATTGTATCTTCAGGCAAATATGAGTATACACAAAAACAATTATTGTTTCCGTCCTTGAACATATTAAAGATAGCATACTATACATACAATTCTGCATCTTTACTTGACAAATTCTGGAAATCAGTACATAGAGAGTTTCTTATTCTCTTTTATACCTACTTAGTACTCAGTTGGGTAGATAGATATTGATACATTTCTAAAATACCATTTTGGCAGCGTGTATCAAGAGCCTTATATTTTTTCATAGACTTCAATCTAGTAATTGATCTTCCAGGAATCTATTCTGAAGGAACAATTAAGAGACAAGGCGGGAGGCTATAGCTCAGATAGAGCGCCTGTCTCGCATGTGTGAGGCACTGGGTTCAATCCTCAGCACCACATAAAAATAAATAAATATATTATGCCCATCTACAACTGAAAAATATTTTTTAAAAAATAGATAAGTGGGGGGAGATGAGGGACTAAGACTGATGCATATAGATATTCATTGTATGATTTTCTGTGACTACATTCCTCCAAATAAATAAAAAGGAAGCAACAATAAACAAGTGATTAGGTAAAGATGGTATGTCCTCGTAAAAGAATATAATGTAACTATTAAAGAATAAAATTTAGGGCTGGGGATGTGGCTCAAGCGGTAGCTCGCTCTCCTGGCATGCGTGCGGCCCGGGTTCGATCCTCAGCACCACATACAAAACAAAGATGTTGTGTCCGCCGAAAACTAAAAATTAAACATTAAAAAATTCTCTCTCTCTCTCTCTCTCTCTTTAAAAAAAAGAATAAAATTTAAACTACTAATGTTTATGGATAACTCTGGAATAACACAGGAAAATTAAGGTATTCCAACAGACTCTCATACAAAATTGAGTATACAATGCAATAGCAATTATTTTTTAAAAATACACAAAAAAGACCAGAAGGAGCCTGGTATGGTGGTACATGCCTGTAATCCCAGTTACGTGAGAGACTAAAACAGGAGGACTGAAAGTTAAGGTCAGCCTGGGCAACACAGTAAGACCCCATCTAAAAAATAAATAAAATTGGCTGGGGATATAGCTTAGTAACAGAGTACCCTTGGGTTCAACTCACAGTACCATAAATAAATAAAGTAATTCAAGGAATCCTAGTCCAGAATTCTATTCTATATCCAGGAGCTTACAAGCCTCTTGTCTTTTTTCTATCTCACCAAAGTATCTATCTATACAAAGCCAGTCTCTACAGAGTGCAGAACTCCTGAGGAGGTATAGAAATAGAAATATTTACTTCTTTCCTTGTCCAGGCTCTAAAAGCCAAGTTCAGGGCTTTGCCACCATGGACCAGGTAGGAGGCAGGGTGTCTCCTGTTCTCTCGCAAACCTAAAGGGGGAAAGAAGAATGTAATATCAACAAAACTCATGCAGGGAAGTGAAGAACTGTTACCTTTGTTCAGGAACCAGAAAAATGCTCAGGGTTCTGAGCTCAACTCAAGATCTCAGTTATTCTAACAGTATTCACTTGCTGAGAACCCACTTACTTACAGGCTAGGCACTTAACATCTATTATCTTATTTAATCCTTATATCCACCCTGCAAGCCAGGAATTATTATCTTCTTTTTACAGTTTAGGAAACTGAAACTCAATGAAGGATGTATATATGTGATAAATATTAGAGCCAAGACTTAAACCATGTCTATTTGTTTCTGGGGCTGTGATCCTACCATTGCATTACTCTGCCTCTTAGGTCTCAAAATGAGAACACTTGGGAGGACCATAATTACTACAGATTTAAAGAATCATCAGTGTAGAAGATGGATTATCTGTGTTTTACCTTTCTTCAGGATAGGCTTTAATTAAAAAAAAAAAAAACAGATTTAAGGGCTGGGGTTATGGCTCAGTGGTAAAGTGCTCGTCTAGCGCACGTGAGGCCCTGGGTTCGATCCTCAGCACCACATAAAAATAAATAAATAGAAACAAGGGTATTGTGTACAACTAAAATAAATAAATATTTAAAAAATAAAACAGGTTTAAGCTCTATAAAGGATTTCTACAAAAACAAGCTCTTCAGGATAGGTAATAAGTAGGCAGTATTCCTGATTGAACACTTAAGTCAGAGTCTATCCAGGTGGTAGAATAAGGTTTTAAGGTACTGAGTAGGAAACTGTACTCATTGGGCTCTTAGGTCCTTTGTAACTCTGAAATACTGATTCCTCCTAGCCAAGTCACCTTAAAAAAATAATAAGTCTCAGGCTGGAACAAGGGACTCATTCTATTTCAGAACAAACTAAGAAAGAGGAAACCAGTTAAGTTGGCATCCATCTGGGCTGATACCCAGGAATCAACATGATGCCAGGATGGTCAGTACTCGAAAACACATCCAGGAAACTCCTTGACAAATCCAAACTGTGCTTCTGACCTTAACTAGCAGGAAATAGTGATAATTTCACTGTGATCCAATTTTTTCAGCTATATTTGGTAAACAACAACAACAACAACAAAAGATTTAAGCTGATGAGCGTGGTGGTGGAGCAGAAGGCTGAGGCAGAAGGATTGTGAGTTCAAAGTCTACCTCAGCAAAAGTGAGTTGCTAAGCAACTCAGTGCAACCCTGTCTCTAAATAAAATACAAAATAGGGCTGGATATGTGGTTCAGTGGTTCAGTGCCTCTGAGCTCAATTCCTGGTACCAAAAATTTAAAAAAATATATTTAAATCCATGCTCTGCCATACCTTATGCTGAATAAAAAAAAAAACAAATCTCCAAAGATACACTGTATGATTTCATTTATATAGTATTCTTGAAATGATAAAATTGTAGAGATGGAAAATATTGGTTTTCAGAAATTATGGATAGTGCAGGGGAAGAAAGTGGGTGATAGTCTAAAGGGATATTATTAGAAACATTTTTAAAGTAGCAATTTATTGCTTTTTACATTTTTTTGTTTACATTTAAGGTGTACAACATGATGTTTTGATATACATAGTGAGGTCTTTGTGGTGATAGAATACCACTGTATCTAATCTTAGGTGATAGTTATTCATATTCTCTCTCTCTCTCTAGGGAGCAGGGCAAAAGGAAGAGCTGGCAAAGGGCTCCATACCTCGAAATATATCCAGAATGTGCTTTCCCACATACCAACAGATGGTCTCAAAGTTGGGGAACTTGAAAAGATCTGCTGTGCTTAGCCTCTTCTCAATCTCATAGGCTCTGGAAAGAGGAGACATAACAATTACAAGGATCCATTTACTGAGCACATGCTATGAACCAGGTATTATTCTGGATGCCATGTATCTATCTCTGATTCTCACAATAAATCCATAAAACCTTGAATTATACAGTAGAAAACTTTAGCCTCAAAAGTTATATGACTTACCCAAAGTCACATAACTACTAAGTGAGGAAAAGATATTTTCTCAAGCTGAACATTTTCAGGAACCAGAATCCATTCTTTCTGATTGTCCTGCCTCTTATTATGCTGTGCTGCTCACTTTATGGAAGAGCCCAAGAATTCTAGTATGACCAACTTCAGGACTTACTTGAGCTGCATTTCAATGTTAAGGCTGTGTAAAAAATTCCCACCAAAGGCAAGGCAGTCCACAGGGGTAAGAACAGCATGGATCCAACCTGCAGAGTTAACAAGGCAAAAATCATAGCTGGCAGAAGACATTTCTTCCTCCTGACATCTCTACTGCTTGCTCAGTTTAATCTCAACTCCTTAAGAACAGTTGGCCTAAGAGTGACTCAGAACATTCTTAGTTCTTCTATCATTTCAATACCCAACCTGGCCTAGTCTGCCATCACTATAATCCTGAACTGAATTAACCTATGAGGTTAAACAACTTCTACTTGCCTCCTTCCCCACTACAAAAAATCTTACTCTTGTCTCACCACTCTCTCATCTCTAAGGATATCACCTCCTTGCCATAATGCCTCCTTTTAACTCTACCCAGAAAAAAACAAAAATAACTTTTGTGCTATACAGACTGGGTTCAAATTCGGAAATTTCCTGGCTAAATAACTATTTTACAGGTTGGTTGTGAAGCATGCACCCATTTAGAACACAATTTCCATGTGGCCCTTTTCTTCCTGAAACCTTGTGATTTTTGTTCTTAAATCTTTTCCATATTTATTTCCCCTTCTCCCTCTATTCCATCATACTAATGCCTTGGTTCAGATCCCTCATTGTTTCTCATCTTGGCTATTGCAACAACCTCCAAACTGGCTCCTCTACATTCACAGTTCTCTAGGTGTGGTCCAGGTCATTCTTGGGCTCCCTGAGACTACTTCAGAGAATATGAGACCAAAACCCTTCCCTTAAACTGCCAAAATGCAAATACTAGTAGACTGTGATAAGCTATAAATATATAATGTTAATAACTAGACCAACCACTAAAAATAACTATAGCAAATAAAATTTGAGAGGTCCAGAAGAGTCAAAACAATCTTGAAAAAAAAGTTGGAGAATTAAAAATTCCCAATTTCAAAACTTACTACAAATGTATAATTGAAACAGTGTTACTGTCGCAAGGATACAAATCAATGTAACAGAATTCAAGGTCCAGAAATAAATCCGTATATCTGTATCAACTGATTTTTGATAGAGGTGTCAAGATAATTCATTGGAAGAAAAAAATTTTCAAATGGTCTTAGACAACAGGGTATTCTACATGGAAAATAATGAAATTGAATGCTTTTCTCATACCATATATAAAAATTAACTCAAAATTAATAAAGTATCTAAATATAAGAACAAGAGAACTATAAAACATACGGAAGAAAAACAGAGGCATAAATCTTCAACAGTTCTGCAGATAGACATCAAAAGCATAAGCAAAGAAAAATAGATTGACTGGGCATCAAAATTCATGACTTTTTTGCTTCCCAGGATACTACTAGGAAAGTGAAAAGACAATTTCCAAGAATGAAAGAAAATATTCTCAAATAAAGTAACTGATAAAGGTCCAGTATCCAAAATGTATAAAGAATTCTTACAGCTCAATAATACAAAGACAACCAAATCACAGAACAGGCAAAGGATTTGAATAGACATTTTGAAAAAAAAGATATACAAACATCCAACACACACATGGAAAGATGTTCAACATCAATAGTCATTAGGAAAACAGAAATCAAAATCTCAATGAGATAATACTTTATACCTTCTAGGCTGGCTATAATCATAAAGACCAACAATGACAAGTGTCAGGGAGGATATAAAAAAATTGGAACTCTCATTCATTATTGCCAAGAATGTAAACAGTACATATAGCTGCTTCAGTACTAGTATGGCAGTTCCTCAAAAAGACAAACAGTGACGGTATCATCCTGCAATTCCCCTCCCATGTACATAACCAGGAGCACTGAAAATACAGATTAAGTATCCCTTATCTGAAATGCTTGTGACCAAAAGTTTCAACATCTTGGGGATGAGATGCAAGTCAACATGAAATTCATTTATGATTCATATTTACCTTATGTGCATATGCTAAAGGAATTTTTATTTATTTTTAGCCATGTTTTGAATGTGACCAGGCCAGATGTGAAGTTTTCATTTATTATGCTGGTGCTCAAAAAGTTTCAGATTTTAGAGTTGTGGCTCAGTGGTATAGTGCTTGCCTTCCATACATAAAACCCCAGGTTCAATCTCCAGCACCACACACACACATTTTAAAAAGTTTCAGATTATAGATCGTTTTAGAATTCATATTTTCAGAATAGAAATTCTCAACCTGTTATGCTGTCACAATAACTTATACATGAATATTCATAGCAACATTATTCATAAATCAAAAAAATGGTGGAGCTGGGAATATAGCTCAGCAGTAGAGCACTCTGAGTTCGATCCTCAGCATCATACAAAAATTCAACTATCAACTGATGAATGGATAAACAAAATATGGCAAACCCCACACTGTAGAATATTACTTAGCTATTCAAAAGAACAAAGAACTATAACATGAACCCATAAACATAACTATAAACCCATAAACTATAAACCCATACTACAACATGGATGAACTTTGAAAACATGCTTAGTGAAAGAGACTAGAGACAAAAGATAACATATTACATGATTCCATTTATGTGAAATAGTCAAGGGAGAAAATTCATACACAAAGGAAGTACAAAAGTAGTTGCCAAAGGCTGGGAGGAGGGAGGAATATTAAGTGACTGCTGCCAGGCATGGTGGCACGCTCAGGAAGACTGAGGCAGGAGGATTGCAAGTTCAAAGCCTGCCTCAGCAACTGAACTGTACCCTTTAGAGTAGTAAATTTTATGCTATGTGAATTATATCTCAATTTTTTTATCAAAAGCAAATTTAACTAAATTAAAATAAAAATACAACATATCAAAATATGTGACACAGCTAAATCAGTACTGAGAGGGAAATTTATAGCACTAAATGCTTACATCAGAAAAGGGGCTAGGGTGGTGGCTCAGTGCTAGAGCGCTTGCCTAGCATGTGTGAGGCACTGGATTCAATCCCTAGCATCACATGTAAATAAGAAAAAATGAAGGCCCATAGACAAGTAAAAAATATTTAAAAAAAAAGAAGGAAAGTCTTCAATCATCTAAGCTCCCATATTAAGACTAGAAAAAGGAGAGGAAAGTAAATCCAAAGCAAGCAGAGGAAAGGAAAAATAAAGATAGAAGCAGAAATCAATAAAATTGGAAAAGATAAATGAAACAAATGGTGGTTCTTAAAAAGATCAATGAAATAGACCAACTCTAACAAGATTAATGCAAATAAAAGAGAAGGCACAAATAATATCAGGAAGGAAACAGAGGATAGATCTGGAAGACATCAAAAAGGTAATACTATGAACAACTATATACACATAAATTATAAGGAAAATTTTTTGAGGTGTAGTCTCACTATGTTACACATGCTGGTCTCAAACTCATGAGAGCTCAAGGCTGGAGTTGTAGCTCAGTGGTAGAGAACTTGCCTAGAATGTGTGAGGCACTGGGTTCGATCCTCAGAACCACATAAAAACAAATAAATAAATTAAAGGTATTGTGTCCATCTCCAACTAAAAAATATATTTTAAAAAAATTCATGAGCAGCAATACTCCAGCGTCAGCCTTCCGAGTACCTGGCACATAGCACCATACCTGGCCTATGCACATAAATTTGACAATTCAGATACAATAAGGTTGGAGGGGGGCTGGGGATGTGGCTCAAGCAGTAGCGCGCTCGCCTGGCATGCGTGCGGCCCGGGTTCGATCCTCAGCACCACATACAAAACAAAGATGTTGTATCCGCCGATAACTAAAAAATAAATATTAAAATTCTCTTTCTCTCTCTCCTCTCTCACTCTCTCTTTAAAAAAAAAAGGTTGGAGGCATAGTTCAGTGGTAGATTATGTACTTGAGATATTCTATCCTCAGTGCTGCAAAAAAAATTTAAAAATATAGAATAGGCCAATTCCTTGAAAAGCATAGATTACCGCAACTCATCTAACATGAAATAGACAATTTCAATGGCCTTATAAATATTACAGAAATTGAATACTAAAGAGTTCCCCAAAAAAGAAATCTTCAGGTCCGTGTGATTTCACTAGAGAGTTTTACCAAAGACCAACTTCAAAAAATTTTCACAATAATTGTGATTATATAAGACATGAGATATCTAAATAAATGAAGAGATGTTTGTGTTCATGAAAGACTTAATCAAGTGAAGATGTCAATTCTCCCCTAATTGAGACAACTGGGAAATTATTTCAAAAAAACACAAACTCAGATCCCATCTCAGATTTAAGAATTCTATAAGTAAAAGCCAGATATATATTGTTTAAGGAAAAATGTTCCACCCTCAGCACAGGTTATTCTAATTTATTGACTAGACTATAAGCCTTCCAGTCACTATTCCTATACTGGGAGCAGAGAGAAGCCTGTTCTCTGTCTAGCAAACTGACATTAACCCAATGCAAAGAACTCCACCAGCCTCCTCCTGGACACCCATCCTAACCCCTCTATCTGCAACCTCCCCCAAGCAACCATGCTGCTTACTGGCCACCACATGAATTTTCCTGAGGTCTAGTTCTCAGCCTTCAGCTGGTATGAGAGAGATATACCATATAATCAGGATAATACATTATGGGAAGAAACTGACTATGGTGCCACAGCTCTGTTCTTTACAACTTCCCCAAACCTCCCCCATAGGAGCCCAGGAAAGACCTGTAGGAATGAAAAGTGTCTGTCCTTGCTTCACGGAACACTTGTAGCACTTGTCCACCTGGTCCCCAAAGAACATCTCGTTCTGATTAGAGGAGCTGCTCCAGCACTCAAAGAGAGTCAGATTAGCATTTGTTGGGCGGATCAGGTAGAAAATCTTCTCACCCTGAAACAAAAAGAAGTTGAAGGGCCAAAAATACCCCCTGAGTTGCCAGAAAAGTCCTTTGGAGGTGTTCCAAAAACCTATTCTCTCTCCCATACTCCATGACTATGGCAAGATGTCAGGGTTCTTTCCTAGATCCATCAACCATCATTTTTATATGAATTTGGAAAACTTCAAAAGTCCTTTGTGCACTTTTTCGTTTCTACAAATTTGACAGAAACAATCTGAAAGGGGCATTTTGAACAAAACTGCTCAAGTTAGGACAAATGTACACCAAGTGCTCCCATTTTAGATATGATGCCAAATGAAAAATGGCCTCTGTAGATGAGTAGATCAATACTACTAACCCTAGGAGAGTATAAGGCCATATTACTGATGAGAAGAAAATTGAATTTGCCTTCAAATGCCATTTACAGAGTGTTCCTTCTCACATCTGCAATCAAAGCTAATAAAAGTTTAAAAGTTCAGTAATCGCCCAAGGACTTCTGGAAGATTATATGTTAGGTGATTATCTGTTGGAAGAACATTTTATTTCCTAATTGTGTTTTGCCTGGATAATCACCAGATAGATGATTTAGCAAAAAATAAACAAAAACCCACTATCATAAAGATATTCCCATAGCTTTATTGTTTAACAAGTATTTCACAATAATAAATTTCAACATAGGAAAGCAAAACTAAAAATATCTACTGTACAACTGGAGAAATTTGACAGCCCTGTAGATTAGCTAATAGTGTTATATCAATGTTAATTTCCTCATTTGATAACTATACTGTGATTATATAAGAGAATACCTTTGCTTTTAAGAACTACATACTGAATTATTAGAGATAAAGGACACTATGTCTGAAACTACTCTCAAGTTCTCAGAAAGTGTATGTGTATACATATATACACACATACACACATTTTATTATGCTTGATTTAAAGAGAAAAATATAATGAAATGGTAACATTTGGGGAATTTGGGTGGAGAATACACAGGAAATCTTCCCTTTGTTTTTTTTTAACTTTTCTATGAAAATAAAATTATTTAAAAATAAAGACTTAAGCTAATCCCAGCAACTTGGGAGGCTAAGACAGGAGGATCATAAGTCAAGGCTAGCCTGAGGAACTTAGTGAGACCCTGCCTCAAAATAAAAAGCAAAAAGGACTGAGAATATAAAGTGGTGAAGTATTCCTGTGTTCAATCCCCAGTGACAAAATAATAATAAAAACAAAATAAGAGTTAAATCTAGCATTTGCATCAGCAGCATTTTTTATTTACATGCTGCAGGCTCCAGTTTTTTTCTTTTCTTTCTTTTTTTTTTTTTTTTTTTTTTTTTTGTTACACTTGCCCTCCTACCTGGTATCAGAGAATTCCAAACTAATGACATTGAGGACTTTCTCCCTCTTCCCGCTGTAATAATATTTCACAAAATCACCAAGCTTCATCTTGCAGTCAGCCTGACGGGCCACATCAATCACATCAATCTCCTTGTCAGAACCTAGAGTAAAGAGATTGGTTCTGTACCAAGTGAAATCAAGGAAAGGGGAAGACTCACTGGTTTATCACAAGCATATGGCCTTTTACTCAAAACTTCTGTCCTTGAATGATGTATATATGTATGCACGTGTGTGTATGTGCATTAAGGAGGTAAGGTAGGAATACATCACTTACACTTACTGTAGACCTATGTGGTGGGTCCAGGTTTGTTAGGACTATGAAACTACCCGACACAGAGTTCCACACAGAGTACATCCTACCTTCCTTGGCCCTATTTCCTCATTTTCTTCTTCTATCCCCCCAAAATCATGTCCAGAGTAACAACTGGCATATGAGGGTAAGAGTCAAAGACACTTATCTCAACCGAGGACAATAAAGCCATGATCCCTAAAATTCCACAGGCAAAAATGGGGCTCAACCTAATTTTTGTGGTCTATTAAGAGGAAAAAAGAGGAAACTTAAGATTTTGGCTCTAGCTTTACCCAAGAATGACTCCAGGCAAGCTATTCAGATGCCCAAGATGACTAGAAAGTAAATGCAAAAGGTGGATTGGAGGGAAAGGGACATAGATCTTGGTAAGAGTGGAATATGTCAGTTAAGAGTATCTGCAGTGTCTTACCAACATAGTGTTCCACATCCCTCACAGTGAATGATGGCGAGGGCAGTGTCATTCCCAACCCATCCTTCTTCAAGACCAGGATGGGTACACTGAAGCTATTCTCTTCCAGGAATTCCACAGTCAACTGATTTCCAGTGGGCTTCAGAATTACTTCATCTGAGCTGTGGGCCACAGGAAAGAAATCTTGAGTCTGAGGCTGGGCTCACTAAAGGCCTCATGGGAAGCTATTACTCAAAGAGTGGGGTCATCCCCGGGGAGCCTCATATGAACTGGTGACTAATGGCATAAACCTCATGTGCCAGGGAAGAAACAACCTGTCCAAGGCTAAAGATAAGGTCATTGGCAAAGTTCAGGAATATCCAGTCAATAGGGTGCTTTTCTCTGGATGACAAAAGAAGAAATCAGGAACAGCCTGCCTAGGAAGAAAAGACACGTCTAATAAAATTAGCTGATTTGTTTTAACCCAGAGCAACAGCATTCCATTTAAAACATTAGCCAATGAGAGTATTTTCTCAACATTCTTAATTAGCAAGGAACAAGAGTTTTTCTTTTTTAAAAATATTTTTATACCTTTATTTTATTTATTTACTTTTATGTGGTGCTGATGATTGAACCCAGGGCCTCAAGTGTGCTAAACAAGTGCTCAACGACTGAGCCACAATCCCAGCCCAACAGGAGTTTTAAAAAGAACATGCTGGTAAAAAGATAAAAGACTTAAGCCTGGCATGCTGATGCACACTTATAATCCCAAAAGCTTGGTAGGCTAGGAGAGGAGAATCAAGTTCAAAGCCAACCTCAGCAAAAGCGAGGTGCTAAGCAACTCAGTGACACCCTGTCTCTAAATAAAATACATAATAAGGCTAGGGATGTGGCTCAGTGGTTGAGTGCCCCTGAGTTCAATCCCTGGTACTAACAAAAAAGGATAATAGACTAGCTGGGGATGTACCTCAGTAGCAGAGCATGTGCTTAGTGGGCACAAGACCCTGGGTTCAATCCCCAGCACCACAAAAAAAAAAAAAAAAGATAATAGACTATTTGACAAGTTGTGTTAGGACAAACATATTAAGAGCTTAATATCTATCTAACTCTAAGTGGCCCAAAGATTAAATTGCAAAAACTAAAGCCATAAGGATAGTGGAAAAACCATGAGAGCGCCAAGACCCAGTAGTCACTAAAATTAGTAATAAACAAATTTAACTAAATAAGAAATTAAAAATTTCTTCAAGGAAAGCTGTAATAAATTACTAAGAAACAGTAAAACAATTGAAAAATTATCAATATAAGCAGATGGTTACCAGACAAAGAAATAAAGATGAGGGCTGGGATTGTGGCTCAGCGGTAGAGAGCTCAAAAACACATGTGAGGCCCTGGGTTCAATCCTCAGAACCACATAAAAATAAATAAATAAAATAAAGGTATTGTGTCCAACTACAACTAAAAAATAAATATTTAAAAAAGAAATAAAGATGACATATAAATGTACAAAAATCCATTTACCTCCTTCATAATTAAAGTAATACAAGTAGAAACAAAAATATTTCATTGTATCTTATCAGAAGGGCAAAAATAGTTTGATAATAAATAATGTTGGGTAGGATATAGGGAAATCAGCACCCTTAACACATTGTCTGTGGGAGTATGAAATGGTGCAAACACAATGAAAAAAAATGGCAACATTTAAAATTTTAAAGCCCATCCTCTTTGACCTAACAATTTCACTGAAAGACAGTAAATCTACATATATGTTCACATATGCAAAAATTTTAAGTACATAGATATTCACAGAAGTATTTTTCTAATACCAAAATATCTGCACAACTTAAATGTTCATCAATAGAGAACTAGTTAAATAAATGTTGTATCCAAATAATGTAATACTAAATAGCCTTAAAAAGAATGAAGAACATCAGTATTTGCCGTTATGGATTTATCTCCAAGATATATAGTTTAAGTTAAAAAAAGGAAGATGAATATATGGTTTCCATTTGTGTCCAAAAATGAAAAGAGCTGAGCACATTAGCACATGCCTGCAATCCCAGCAGCGTGGAGGCTGAGGCAGGAGGATCACAAGTTCAAAGCCAGGCTCAGCAACTCAGCAAGGCCCTCAGCAAGACCCCTTTCAAAATAAAAACTAAAAAGAACCAGGGATGTGGCTGAGTGATTAAGTGCCACTGGTTCAATCCCTGGTTTATACAAAGAAGAAAAGAAAAAGAAACATATATGCAAGGTTATTTTTTAAATAATTCACAAGATATTAAATGACTTAGAAAGGACCTAAGAGGTCTGGGGTGGAGAAGAGACTCACAGGCCTTTAAAAAAAATTAAAAAATAATAATATTAAGATGAAAAAAAATAATACTTAATCCTAAATAACACTTCAATCACAGAAAACCTGAAAATGCCCCCTCCAAAAAAACAAATAAAAGAGTTCTTCATTCATTAACTTTTAACTCATTATCTTTGCTCAATTCATAAATTATTTAATCTATTTTTAATAAAGCAGCTCAATAAAAAAAGGAAAAAGAAACTTCTTTTTGATTGAAAAAGAAATAGATGACAACTCAAAAATTTTTATTTTTAAAATGTTTCCTCTTCTCTGTCCAGTGTGGTAGTGCATACCTATAGTCCCAGCAACTCAATAGGCTAAGGCAGTAAGTTTTGAAGTTCAAGACCAGCCTCAACAACTTAGCAATGCCCTAAGCAACTTAGCAAAACGCTGTCTCATAATTAAAAAAGGGGGCTGGGATATAGCTCAGGGGTATAACCACTGGGTTCAATCCTCATAACATTAACAACAACAACAATAACAAAGGTCTGTGGATGAAAAAAGACTTAGAATGGTCATGGTTAGGAATCTGATAAGAGTTCATTATAAGCAGCAATTAATCCCTAGTACCAAAAACAAAGTTTTTCCTTCTCTACAATGAGAGAATTAAATTTACTTATTTTTAAGATTCCTTCCAGCCGGTTCTAACACTTTGTGGGGGCATATAAATATCATCTTCTGACTTCTGGGAATACTACCTTCCAATTACTGCACATTCTTGTATGTTTATTTGCAGTGGTGGGGACTGAACTTAGGGTATTGCACATGCTAGGACAAATTTCATAAGTGGACTACAATATATTGTGCACATCAAATTAAACTTTAGCTATTATTTCTCAGAAACTGACCAAAACAGAAATTTCCTCCCCAGAGGGAACTTAAGGAGCCCAGAAAATGTCCATGAATGGGGTGACACCTAATAGCACAGACATTGGAAAAGTTGAGAAGAGATGGGTTCCAGCCTCCCAGAGCCCTATGGTCCTCACCTGTCAAAAGTCCTACTGCGGAGTTCTCGAATGAACATAGGACTCCCAGTCTTCACTGGCTTCCCCTTGTGTGTATCATGCCCTTTTGAAGATCCACGGCGTTTTTTCACTAAGCCAGAAAAAGACACGAGATCATGAGTCAGAGTGGCCGTGATCTATGATTCCAAGAACAAAGTCCTCAACAGATTCTTCCTCTCTTCCTGTCTATCAACCCCAAAAAGTATCAGGAGTCAATGAGGCTCTCAGACTCAGGAAAGTTCCTAGTGAAGATGGGTGCTTTCTCTGGGCAATCCCTGGGAAGGAAGGCAGGTAAAGCTATACATTTCCGTCCTCTTGTTGCAGTAGCTGCTGACCTGCACAGGTTTCTGCTATTTCCTAAAGATGATGAATCTGAAGCACTCAGACAAAGGCAATCACCCTCCCAAGCTTCCTTTGTTCTCTCCCTCCTTTAGACCAACTTCTGATGGAAACTCTAAGATCTACTTACTAATGGAGGGACCATGTAAGACCTCACAGTTGGGGCAGTGGTACAGGTCAATGTCAGCAGCCTTCTCCTCTTCAACTCCAACACAACTGAAAAAGAAAAAAACGGCCAAGGTTTATAAAAATCTTATTTTTATAACGTATAGAACAGTGTTGCTCAGTACAGTAGCTTGTCAGCATGGTAGCTATTAGTACATATGACTATTTACATTTAATTAAAATTAAGTAAATTTAAAATGCAGTTCCTTGGGCTGGGCTGTAGCTCAGTGGCAGGGCACCTAGCATGTGTGAGTCACTGGGTTCAATCACTAGCACCACATAAAAATGAAACAAATAAAATAAAGGCATACTGTCCATCTACAACAACAACAAAAATTTTAAAATAAAACAAAATACAAGGGCTGGGGATTGGTAGAGTGCTTGCCCCACATGCACAAAGACCTGAGTTCAATCCCCAGCACCACAAAAACAAAAAAAATAATAAATTAAAAAAATAAAATGCAGTTCCTCTATCACACTAGCTACATTTCAAGTGTTCCGTGGCCACATGTAGTTAGTTGCTACCATACTGAACAGATTATGAAACATTTTCATCAATGCAAAATTTCTTCTGATCTAAAATAATTATGACAAAGCTACACACAGTAAAGCTTCATTAAGACTTAAAATAGTCAAAGCTAGAAGAGATTCTATCCACAGAAATATGAACCAAATATGTAATTTTACGTGTTCTAAATAGCCACATTTAAAAGGTAAAAAGAAACAAGGTAATTAATTTTAATAGTATTTTATTTAATTATATACCCAATATATCCAAAATACTTTTTCAACATATAGCAGAGGGCTGGGCATATAAAACAGTGGTAGAGCACTTGCCTAGAATGTGTGAGTCCCTCAGTTCAATCCCCAGTGCCACAAAATCAACATACAATCAACAATCAACATATAATCCAAATTTTAAACTATTGAGATCCTTTATTAAATGAAAAGCACTAAAAATATTTTATAGTTAATAATGTTTATGAGTGATTATTTCTTGCTTTTTATTTGTATTTTCTATCTCTACAATGAAATTAGACCATGCTCATACACTGTCTGGGATCAAGATCCCAACACACCACAATATTCCCAAATAATAATCCTGTGTCTGTAAACCTATAGCTTATCAATAAATTGTGGCTATCAAGGGGCTGGGGATGTGGCTCAAGCGGTAGCACGCTCGCCTGGCATGCGTGCGGCCCGGGTTCGATCCTCAGCACCACATACAAACAAAGATGTTTGTCCGCCGAAAACTAAAACAATAAATATTTAAAAAAAAAAAATTGTGGCTATCAATATAAACTTTGAGGGGTTTTCTTTAAAGACTCAATCACGAAAGTATATAGCACAATCTGGCACACAGTAAGTAATCAATAAGTGATAGAAAAATAGTATGAACAAAAATATTAGCTAAGTAAAAAATTTATTTTGGAAAAGGATTGGTCTATTATAGACCAGAAATAAAGAAAAAAATACCCTGGATCCTTTGCCACAGAAAGTCTAAGAAGCATTGTACACCTTGCAAGTGGAAGCTCTTGCCTTGCAAACAGAAGCTCTAAGTTCCCCAAGATCCTCTCATAACTCAGGGCAGCACTGTGAGCAGATATCACCCTCACCCTCCAGTGAGATAAGATCACCTCTCCTCTACCTTTGTGTAAGATCTCCCATTCCTCTCAGTTTCATACTATGTACTTTCTATTCTTTTTCATCACTGCCAGTACCCATTTCCTCAATAAACCCCCCTTTTACCACTGAAGAACCTACTCACAGATTCATTTTACCCTAAGTCCTGCCAATATACTATGTGGTATCAGCATCAACATGGAGGCCCAACATCCTGGGCTCTTAGTTCTTTGATCTTCTCATCTTCCAACACTATTACCTCCACTCCTATTTCAGCTACCAACTTCCATGGCCATCCCCCAGATATTGTCAACAAAGAGCAATTGCTTCATCTCTGGAATATGAAATTTATACATCACTCTCTCTGACCACAAGTATATACTTCCAGCACTCACTCACTACACCTTGCTTTGTCCTTAAAATATCTTGATCCTTCTACTTTTCACCTATTCACCTCTTCTCAACTTTGTTCTATTTTCCTATCTAGCTTAGACTCCATAGCTGGGTATGGTGGGGATCACCTGCAACCATAACCTAATCAGGAGGCTAGGGCAGGAGTATCAAATTCAAGGCCAGTCTGGGAAACTTAGTAAGACTCCATTTTCAAAATAAAATTTAAAAGCTGTGAGCAGATACTGTGACACTAAGGAGACTGAGGCAAGAGGATCACAAGTTCGAGGACAGACTCAATAACTTAGCAAGATCCTCAGAAACTTAGAAAGATGATGTCTCAAAATAGAAAATAAAAAAGAACCAGGGAGGTGGCTCAGTAATAAAGCATCCCAGGTTCAATTTCTGCCGCAGTCTGGCTGGGCACAATCAGGAGCCACTTGTCAAAAGAAACTAACTTTATTTTTAGAACCACACACGCCAAACAAAACAGCCTCTCAGGAAAAATCCTCAGAGCCTCAACTGCCACCACCGGCTTTCCACAAGCCTCTCTCTCCCACACAAGCTTCTCTCCACCTCCCACAATCCTCCTGCTCTTGAGGCCGATTGGCTGGGTCACGTGGGCGGAGCCAAAAAAGTCCCCCAATGAGCAGCTCCGTGGTCTGAAAGGGCAGGGAAACAGCCCAATGAGCATCACCGCAGAGGAGCCAATCAGCTAGATGTTGCTGGGGCCGCTGTGAGCCAATCATCAGCCGGCAGCTGGAAGTTTGCTGGCAGCTGGAAGTTTGCTGGGGCCCCTTTGGCTGTGGCTCTCAACATCTCCCCCTCTCTGTTTAAACAACAAGCATGTGGCTTAGGGACCGTGTCTGTTAGGCAGTCCAATTCAACATATGGTCCTTACCCGTCATCGGATGAACTGACCTCTAGGCGTCAGCCTCCTGTCTTAGGTTGGTACCACTGCAATTGGATCATACCCGTCACTGACTACCGGTCCAGCATACAGCTATACTTGTGGATAGGCCTTTGCACCAGTGGGGGGGTGAGGTTCTTTGCCTCACCTCTGTTGGCCCCCAAATTTTAGACCATCACTAGTAGAGGAGGATGCAAAATGCCATGACATTAAGCCAATTGAGGGCTCCTTTGAAAAATTGTACCACCGGTGACATCATCAGCAAAAATACCCCAACACTACCACAAGTCGCTGCACCAACAGATAGTTCACAATGCATACAGGTGAGCTCACAATGTGTCCAGGCAAGTTCTGCAAGCAGTTCAGTGATGGCTATTGTAGAAGCTGTAGATTGGTTTTATCTTTGACTTCACCAGCACTGGGATGAAGATAGGAATTCTGGCAATAATGGCTAAAGAAAAAATTATGTAACATTACAGAAGGCACTAAAAGAAAACAATTTTCTTAACAATTTACATTGTCTTCACCGGCACTGGGATGAAGATAGGAATTCTGGCAATAATGGCTAAAGAAAAAATTATGTAACATTACAGAAGGCACTAAAAGAAAACAATTTTCTTAACAATTTACATTGTCTTTAAGAGAATTATTAAATATAATGAAAAGGAAAGGTGAAAGTAAACAAACAGATCTGTTAACCTTCTTTTGTGTTCACATATTAAAACAATCTTTAACAGCTGTTTACCCAATTAAATTAAACCATTTAAATCACGTGAATTAAAAAAAAATATTTGGATCCATTTTATCATGAGCGCTCATCATATATGATATATGGACATACATACATTCAAACATATAACACAAAACACAAGTGTGCACACATAATATAATACATACAACACATAACATTATAGTAAAGGCCTTATAACTTTTTACAGGTGAAATCTCCATTGCAATGTTTAAAAACTCTATAGTCAAAAAATAGAACTGATCAGCAAAACATTAACCTAGGTCTGTATGAGCTCAAAAAACAAAATAGAACTTCATGATATGGCAAAGGGCAATAATAAAATAGATATTGAAAAAAGCATCCTGGTTCTGTTGCAGATGTAAGAATAGCCAAACTGGAGTTTTGGATATCAGTTGTTATGGATTTGAGCCAAATCATCTTCTTTTTGGTCTGTAGAAATCGCTTTAGTTAATCTTTCTGGAATCCAAATCGGCTGCTGTTCTCCCTGTGGAAACACATAAACAGACCCCCGACTCCAGACAATCACTGGGTCAGGACCTTGGTTAATCTCTCTGGAATCCAAATCGGCTGCTGTTCTCCCTGTGGAAACACACAAACAGACCCCCGACTCCAGACAATTACTGGGTCAGGACCTTTCCATTGTCCTGTTAGAATATCCTTCCAAAGTACCTTGGGCTTATGTACATTTTTTGGACACATATGCCTTTCCGCAGCACTAAGTCCTGATGAATCCAAATTTAAAAAGTTTAGAGTAAAAAGGGTTATTTTAAGTTTATCTTTGGGGAATATATACCCCTTCCCAATTCCTTCTTTTTGCTTTAATAAGTACATTTTAATAGTTTGATGAGCTCTTTCAACTATGCCTTGTCCCTGTGGATTGTATGGGATTCCTGTTATATGAGTAATGCCAAATGTTGAGCAAAATTGTTTAAAAGAGGTAGAAGTATAACCAGGGGCATTATCTGTTTTTAACTGTTTTGGAACACCCACAGTGGCAAAATTTTGTAAGCAATGAGCTATAACATCTTTAGTTTTTTCTCCGGCATGAAGGGAGCCCATCAAAAATCCAGAAGAAGTATCAACTGTAACATGCAAATATTTTAATTTTCCAAATTCTGGCAAGTGTGTGACGTCCATCTGCCAAATATGGTTAGGTATCAATCCTCTAGGATTGACTCCAAGATTAACTTGTGGTAAAAAGGTCACACAATTTTGACATTGTTTTATTATTTGTCTAGCTTGTTCCTTAGTTATTTTAAAACGCTTTTGTAAAGTATTAGCATTGACATGGAACTTTTTATGAAAATTTATAGCTTCTTCTAGTGTAGAGAAAATATGTATGTCATGTGTAGTTTTATCTGCTAAATCATTGCCCAAACTAAGGGCTCCAGGCAATCCTGTATGTGCCCTGATATGTCCTATAAAGAATGGATCTTTTCTGTCCCAGATTAGACTTTGTATAGTGGAAAGCAAAGAGAAAACAGTAGAAGAAGGGGAAATCCTACCAGCATCTTCAAGAGATACTATAGCATTAACTACATACTGACTATCAGAAAATAAATTAAATACAGAATCTTTAAACATCACAAAAGCTTGTAAAACTGCATTAAGCTCTACCTTTTGAGCTGATTGTTTGGGTACTAAAAATGTAAAAGTTTGATCAGGGGTAACTACTGCTGCTGTACCATTATTTGACCCATCAGTGAATATATTTGGAGCATTCATGATAGGTGTTTTTCTTGTCATTTTTGGAAAAATTACAGGATGCAATGACCAAAAAGACAATAAAGGATTAGATGGTAAGTGGTTATCAAATGAAACATTAGATTTGCACATGATTATTGCCCAAGTATTTAACTCATTAGCTAACTCATCAATTTGATTCATAGTATATGGAGTAATAATTTTATTGGGAGAAATTCCAAACACTCCCTTTGCTGCTTTTATTCCTTTGAGTATTAATTGTCCTACAGCCTCAGGATACCTAGTAAGAATAGTGTTAGGAGAATAAGATAAATGTATCCATAATAATGGACCTTCTTGCCAAAATACTCCTGTAGGAATATTTTTTGTTGGTAGTACAATAAATAATAAAGGCAAACTTATATCAATTCTATCCAAATGCATATTTTCCATATATGTTTCAATGATTTTTAATGCCTTTCTTGCTTCAGGCGTTAACATTCGGGGTGAATTTGGATCTGATGGACCTTTTAGGATATCAAATAAAGGTCCCAACTCTCCTGTTGGTATACCTAAATAAGGCCTTATCCAATTTATGTCTCCTAATAACTTTTGAAAGTCATTAAGTGATTTGAGTTGATCTACTCGTATTTGAATTTTTGGTGGACGGACCATGGTTGAGGATAATAGAACTCCTAAATAATTAATTGGAAAATTTAATTGTACTTTATCTATTGCTATCTCTAGATTATAATTTTTTAATAAGTTTGTAAGTGTGGCATAACATTCTAGCAATGTGTTTTTATCTTTGTGTGCTAATAATACATCATCCATATAGTGAAATATTTGTAGTTCAGGATTTTGATTTCTAAGTGGCTGGATTACTTTGTTAACATAAATTTGACACATAGTTGGGCTGTTAGCCATCCCTTGAGGGAGTACTTTCCATTCATATCTCTGATCAGGACCTTCATGATTCAGTGCAGGGATAGTAAATGCAAAACGTGGACTATCCTCAGGATGAATTGGAATTGAAAAAAAACAATCTTTAATATCTATAACTAAAACATACCAGGTTTTTGGCAAAGCAGACAATTGAGGAATCCCTGATTGAGCAGGTCCCATAATAACCATCTCATTATTAATGGCTCTTAAATCTTGCAATAATCTCCATTTACCAGATTTCTTTTTGATGACAAAAATGGGAGTATTATGGGGAGATACAGAAGGTTGTATATGTCCTTCTGCTAATTGTTGTTTGACCAGGTCATGGGCTGCTTGTATCTTTTCTTTAGTCAGGGGCCACTGAGGAACCCATACTGGTCTTTCTGATTTCCAAGTAATTTTTATTGTCTCAGTGGCCCTTTCTGAAAATCCAACCCATGTCTGTCTGTTCCTTGATCTATTTGTATTGGTGCTGCTATACCTTGTTCTTGTTTTTCTAATCTTTTTCCTTTCCTAAAACCTTGTCTAGTCATAATAGTGGGTGCATTTTGGTTGATGTTATTTGTTAATGTCAAACCTAATTGATCTAGGACATCTCGTCCCCATAAATTTACGGGAAGATGATCCAATACATATGGCTGTATAGTTCCTTCACATCCTTCAGGATCCTTCCAATCTAATACCATTGCACTTCTATGGGGATTAGTCGCCACTCCTAGGCCTCGAAGCGTTTGAGTGGCTTGTTGTAATGGCCAATGTTTTGGCCATTCTTGACGAGAGATGATGCTAAGGTCTGCACCTGTATCCAGTAGCCCATTAAATTCATGTCCTTGAATATTTAGTTTTAGCATGGGGCGAGAATCTAAATTTAAAGAAAGCATAGCCCAATCTACACCTGTGGAGCCTAATCCCTTGGAACCTCTTTCTACAGTACGACTGGAAAATTTATCATGTAGGCTGGGTATTATTAGTAACTGTGCTATTCTATCTCCTGGTGAAATTACTGATATACCCTTTGGAGAACTGGCTATAATTTTTATTTCACCTTCATAATCGGGATCAATTACCCCAGGACTTATCATAAGTCCTTTTAGAGTAGAAGAGCTGCGTCCCAATAATAAGCCTACTGTTCCTTTGGGAAGAGGTCCTTTCACCCCTGTGGGAATGATTTGAACTCCCATCTCTGGAGTTAGTACTGCTCTGGCGGAGGCGCAGATGTCCAACCCTGCGCTCCCTCTGGTTTGTCTGATGAGGGATCTGATGGACAATGTGTCCTGGGCACTACCCTGATGGGGTTGCTGGGTTCCTCCAGTGCTCCGTATATTTGTGGTTTTGGGCCCCGGAGCATTGGGCCCCCCTGTCCATTTTTTGGCAATGGAGCCCGATGCCTTTCTCCACGATATCGTGGATAAACACCTGGTCCTTGTTCGTTTTTTGATAATGGAGTACCCTCTATGGTGGTTTGAGAACGGCATTCATTAGCCCAATGTCTCCCTCTACGGCATCGTGGGCAAATACCTGGTATTCTACTCCTTTGATACCTAGTTTTGTTAAACCCTCCTCCAATGGGGCAATTCCTTTTAAAATGTCCTGTTTGTTCACAATTGTAGCATGTTCTTGGCCTGGCATCTAAAGCCTGTTTTACTGCAGCTGCCACAATTTGCCCTTGTTCATTAATGTCTCTGGCATCTAAAGCCTGTTTTACTGCAGCTGCCACGACTTGCTCTTGTTCATTAATGTCTCTACATAATTTAATATATGTGTTTAAATCTTCATGTTTCCATGGTCTAATGATATCTCTGCACCAACGATTCGCTTGCTCATAAGCCAGGTGTTTTAGTAATGGCATTGCTTGTTCTGTATTCCCAAAAACTCTGGTAGCTGTTTGAATAAGCCTATCTACAAATTCAGCATAAGGTTCATTAGCTCCTTGTATTACCTTAGATAATTGACCTTGTAAACCTCCATGTCCTTGTAAAGTCTTCCATGCCTTAATTGCATCTACAGCAATTTGTGCATATACACCAGGATCATATGCAATTTGTTGCTGCTGATCCTCATAAGGTCCCTTTCCTAACAACATATCTAGATTTCTCTGAGGATAACCAGCTGCTGCATTTCGCCTAGCCGTCTCCTTGCAAAATTCCTCATTGGCAACCTTCCATAACAGGTATTGTCCTCCATTTAGCACAGCTTTACACATATTAGCCCAATCTGCTGGCGTCATGTTCAAGTTGTTAATGGATTCGACCATGCTTACAGTGAAGGGTGCTTGAGGACCATAGGTTGTTACAGCCTCTTTTAGCTGCTTCACTGTTTTGAAATTTAAAACTTGGTAAAATCGCTGCCCTCCTGCCTCAAATACAGGGCATGTTAATATTTGAGATCTTGTCTCAGGATCCCAACTATCAACTGCGGGGGTTGGGGACCTCCCAGCATATGGAGGTGGCCTTGTTAGTTGGACACTTACGTCCTCTGGTGATAGAAAGGTGTTAGTAGCAGTCTCCTGTAGAGGTGGTGCTGTTGGTTGGACACTTACACCCTCTGGTGATAGAAAGGTGTTAGTAGCAGTCTCCTGTTGTAACTTTCCCCCTGATGGCTTTTTCTGTTTTACACTTTCTTTCTCTGTCTGACTAGCTTGAGAGGCCTTCTCTTTTACTTGAATCTTTTCCTCTGTCTGACTAACTTGAGAGACCTTCTCTTTTACTTGAATCATTATGTCTTCTTCTTCCTCTACCATTGTCTGAACTGAAGGCTTTGGACTAAGCAAACAAGATATGAACGTCCACAATGGCAATGTGCCAACTGGCAGAGTCCCTGGGCTTTTCTTTTCTATTCTTTTTAAATCTTCACCATGATGGTTCCATTGTGATATATTTAACAACTCCTCCTTAAAAAGCCATGGGCTACATTTTTGTATTGTATCAACGTATGCCCTGATTGTTCTTGATTTTACTGAGATGCCTCCTTCCTCTAACAATTTACTTAACACTCTTTCAGTTTGTTTTTTACTAATTTCTGATCCCGTATTTCTACTATAATACAACCCAACAAGATAACGCCTAACAAAACTGAAACAGAGTGAAACAAAATTGGAACAACACAAAATCATTATAATAGCCTCCTGAAATGTCCATCCGTCCTTTCTCCCTATCTGTTCCTCAGATGTGAGCGGTTTTTCTTCCATCTTACACATCTCCAGGGACAGGCAACTTAAAACAAAAGTGAAACAAAATAACAAAAGAAGAATCTTAAAATGGCTACCCATCCTCTTGCCCTGCCCTCAGGGGCGAGCAGTTCACTTACCCTCAGTCGCTCCCCGTGCGAGCCACCAAATGCCGCAGTCTGGCTGGGCACAATCAGGAGCCACTTGTCAAAAGAAACTAACTTTATTTTTAGAACCACACACGCCAAACAAAACAGCCTCTCAGGAAAAATCCTCAGAGCCTCAACTGCCACCACCGGCTTTCCACAAGCCTCTCTCTCCCCCACAAGCCTCTCTCCACCTCCCACAATCCTCCTGCTCTTGAGGCCGATTGGCTGGGTCACGTGGGCGGAGCCAAAAAAAGTCCCCCAATGAGCAGCTCCGTGGTCTGAAAGGGCAGGGAAACAGTCCAATGAGCATCACCGCAGAGGAGCCAATCAGCTAGATGTTGCTGGGGCCGAGGAGCCAATCAGCTAGATGTTGCTGGGGCCGCTGTGAGCCAATCATCAGCCGGCAGCTGGAAGTTTGCTGGCAGCTGGAAGTTTGCTGGGGCCCCTTTGGCTGTGGCTCTCAACAAATTTCCAATACCAAAATGGAGTGGGGACACTGGGGATGTAGCTCAGTGCTTGCCTAGCATGATCAAGGCCCTGGGTTTGATCCCAAGTTTTGGGGAAAAAAAGAAAGAAAATTCCTCCCTCCAGCATTCTCTTACAGATATCCTCACTTGCCCCACTGTCTTCCACCCCATGTAAACTCCAATCGTGGCTCAATCCAACTACATAAAATTGTACCACTGGATGTGGCTAGAGAGAAATCACACATTGTATTGGGGGCACGATAAATTTACACTGTCCAAAATAATCCTCCAAAAATTCCCTACTCAGCTCTTCCCCATGATCCACAGTGGATTTCAAATCTCTGATCTACTACTTCCCTCTTCTTTCTCAGCAAATAACCTTGCTTCCTACTTCTTAGAGAAAATGAAGTAATCAGATAGAAACTATCTAATCTCCCCACCACCAAATCTACCTCCTTATAAATCCATCTTTTCCTCCTCCTACAATGAAAGTACCCCTTTCTTTCCTTCTAAAGCCAGTGCTTAAATCCAGGTTACATCTTTTCTTACATTTTCAATCAATTATTCCTTCTTTCTGCAGTATCTGCAACCTCTTCCTCTTTACCTCTTTCAAAATAACATTTAAACAAACCCATTGATCTTTGCAAACAAAAAAGATAAGACCCATCTATGCACTTTCCTTTCCTCACTGCTATCTGATCCTCTCTAACTCTTCACATTAAAACCTATATATTTCATAATTACCCTTTTTTTGAATAGGTTATAGTTGTACATGGTACAATCTTCAAAAGGCACAGTAGTATATATAGTAGAAAGTTTCTCTATCACTCATAGTTGCTCAGTAATAACCAGAGGTGTTCTACCAGATTCAAAATGATGAAAATTATTTTTAGGGTTGCAATATTTACTTTCTCATTGCCTGCTATATAGGGTGACTGTAGTTCCCAGCTTCTTTAAAACAGATCTCACCAATGACCCTAATCTCTTCATTAATATATGCATTAAGCACTTATCTCCTTTATCTCACTTGACTTCATGGCACCATTTCCATACTGCCAGCCCTGCACTCTCTCCATTGATAAGATTTCTACCCCTGACTTTCATAACACCCCATGGGCATGCTGATGCCTATTCCTTTAGCTAATGTTTAATGAGATAATATTTAATGAATATCTGCCAGGCCATGGTTTAGGGGCTGGTAAGACAAAGATACAAAACAAGGCATATAAAAATCCCTGACCTCATGGAGCTGACATTCTTGCAGGGAATGCAAACAAGAAACAAGATAAACCACTACAATCAATCAGTGATGTATATTGTAATTAGATAGTGAGAAGAGCCAAATAGAAAAATTAAAGCAGGAAAGAGAATATATGTGTGTACATCAGTTGAGTATGCTTGCAATAAGAAGTGCTTCAGATTTTTTCAAGTTTTTCAGATTTTGGAACATTTGCATACACACACACACACACACACACACACACTGCCTTGTTTTGTATCTTTGTCTTACCAGCCCCTAAACCATGGCCTGGCAGATATTCATTAAATGTTATCTCATTAAACATTAGCTAAGGAATAGGCACCAGGGTACCCATGGGTTGCCCATGTATATGTGTATATTCTTTACTAGTTGAGTACCTGTAACATGAAAATCTGAATTTCAGAGCATTTCAGATATCAGATTAGGGATGTCCAACCTGTATATACAAGTTCACACACAAACACACACACACACACACACACATACAATGGGGGTGAGGAAAAAAATGATTGTGGGGTGAAATAATAGGTTAGGGAAATCAGGGAATGACTAACAAAATGAGTTTTGAATAAAGACCTCAAGACAATAAGAGAGTAGACCATATGGATATGTGGGAAGAATACCCCAATTAGAATACCATGCCTAGAATATTCAAACAACAGTGTTGAGAGCCACAGCCGAAGGGGCCCCAGCAAACTTCCAGCTGCCGGCTGATGATTGGCTCACAGCGGCCCCAGCAACATCTAGCTGATTGGCTCCTCTGCGGTGATGCTCATTGGGCTGTTTCCCTGCCCTTTCAGACCACGGAGCTGCTCATTGGGGGACTTTTTTGGCTCCGCCCACATGACCCAGCCAATCGGCCTCAAGAGCAGGAGGATTGTGGGAGGTGGAGAGAAGCTTGTGGGGGGAGAGAGAGGCTTGTGGAAAGCCGGTGGTGGCAGTTGAGGCTCTGAGGGTTTTTCCTGAGAGGCTGTTTTGTTTGGCGTGTGTGGTTCTAAAAATAAAGTTAGTTTCTTTTGACAAGTGGCTCCTGATTGTGCCCAGCCAGACTGCGGCATTTGGTGGGCCGCACGGGGAGCGACTGAGGGTAAGTGAAATGCTCGCCCCTGAGGGCAGGGCAAGAGGATGGGTAGCCATTTTAAGATTCTTCTTTTGTTATTTTGTTTCACTTTTGTTTTAAGTTGCCTGTCCCTGGAGATGTGTAAGATGGAAGAAAAACCGCTCACATCTGAGGAACAGATAGGGAGAAAGGACGGATGGACATTTCAGGAGGCTATTATAATGATTTTGTGTTGTTCCAATTTTGTTTCACTCTGTTTCAGTTTTGTTAGGCGTTATCTTGTTGGGTTGTATTATAGTAGAAATACGGGATCAGAAATTAGTAAAAAACAAACTGAAAGAGTGTTAAGTAAATTGTTAGAGGAAGGAGGCATCTCAGTAAAATCAAGAACAATCAGGGCATACGTTGATACAATACAAAAATGTAGCCCATGGCTTTTTAAGGAGGAGTTGTTAAATATATCACAATGGAACCATCATGGTGAAGATTTAAAAAGAATAGAAAAGAAAAGCCCAGGGACTCTGCCAGTTGGCACATTGCCATTGTGGACGTTCATATCTTGTTTGCTTAGTCCAAAGCCTTCAGTTCAGACAATGGTAGAGGAAGAAGAAGACATAATGATTCAAGTAAAAGAGAAGGTCTCTCAAGTTAGTCAGACAGAGGAAAAGATTCAAGTAAAAGAGAAGGCCTCTCAAGCTAGTCAGACAGAGAAAGAAAGTGTAAAACAGAAAAAGCCATCAGGGGGAAAGTTACAACAGGAGACTGCTACTAACACCTTTCTATCACCAGAGGGTGTAAGTGTCCAACCAACAGCACCACCTCTACAGGAGACTGCTACTAACACCTTTCTATCACCAGAGGACGTAAGTGTCCAACTAACAAGGCCACCTCCATATGCTGGGAGGTCCCCAACCCCCGCAGTTGATAGTTGGGATCCTGAGACAAGATCTCAAATATTAACATGCCCTGTATTTGAGGCAGGAGGGCAGCGATTTTACCAAGTTTTAAATTTCAAAACAGTGAAGCAGCTAAAAGAGGCTGTAACAACCTATGGTCCTCAAGCACCCTTCACTGTAAGCATGGTCGAATCCATTAACAACTTGAACATGACGCCAGCAGATTGGGCTAATATGTGTAAAGCTGTGCTAAATGGAGGACAATACCTGTTATGGAAGGTTGCCAATGAGGAATTTTGCAAGGAGACGGCTAGGCGAAATGCAGCAGCTGGTTATCCTCAGAGAAATCTAGATATGTTGTTAGGAAAGGGACCTTATGAGGATCAGCAGCAACAAATTGCATATGATCCTGGTGTATATGCACAAATTGCTGTAGATGCAATTAAGGCATGGAAGACTTTACAAGGACATGGAGGTTTACAAGGTCAATTATCTAAGGTAATACAAGGAGCTAATGAACCTTATGCTGAATTTGTAGATAGGCTTATTCAAACAGCTACCAGAGTTTTTGGGAATACAGAACAAGCAATGCCATTACTAAAACACCTGGCTTATGAGCAAGCGAATCGTTGGTGCAGAGATATCATTAGACCATGGAAACATGAAGATTTAAACACATATATTAAATTATGTAGAGACATTAATGAACAAGAGCAAGTCGTGGCAGCTGCAGTAAAACAGGCTTTAGATGCCAGAGACATTAATGAACAAGGGCAAATTGTGGCAGCTGCAGTAAAACAGGCTTTAGATGCCAGGCCAAGAACATGCTACAATTGTGAACAAACAGGACATTTTAAAAGGAATTGCCCCATTGGAGGAGGGTTTAACAAAACTAGGTATCAAAGGAGTAGAATACCAGGTATTTGCCCACGATGCCGTAGAGGGAGACATTGGGCTAATGAATGCCGTTCTCAAACCACCATAGAGGGTACTCCATTATCAAAAAACGAACAAGGACCAGGTGTTTATCCACGATATCGTGGAGAAAGGCATCGGGCTCCATTGCCAAAAAATGGACAGGGGGGCCCAATGCTCCGGGGCCCAAAACCACAAATATACGGAGCACTGGAGGAACCCAGCAACCCCATCAGGGTAGTGCCCAGGACACATTGTCCATCAGATCCCTCATCAGACAAACCAGAGGGAGCGCAGGGTTGGACATCTGCGCCTCCGCCAGAGCAGTACTAACTCCAGAGATGGGAGTTCAAATCATTCCCACAGGGGTGAAAGGACCTCTTCCCAAAGGAACAGTAGGCTTATTATTGGGACGCAGCTCTTCTACTCTAAAAGGACTTATGATAAGTCCTGGGGTAATTGATCCCGATTATGAAGGTGAAATAAAAATTATAGCCAGTTCTCCAAAGGGTATATCAGTAATTTCACCAGGAGATAGAATAGCACAGTTACTAATAATACCCAGCCTACATGATAAATTTTCCAGTCGTACTGTAGAAAGAGGTTCCAAGGGATTAGGCTCCACAGGTGTAGATTGGGCTATGCTTTCTTTAAATTTAGATTCTCGCCCCATGCTAAAACTAAATATTCAAGGACATGAATTTAATGGGCTACTGGATACAGGTGCAGACCTTAGCATCATCTCTCGTCAAGAATGGCCAAAACATTGGCCATTACAACAAGCCACTCAAACGCTTCGAGGCCTAGGAGTGGCGACTAATCCCCATAGAAGTGCAATGGTATTAGATTGGAAGGATCCTGAAGGATGTGAAGGAACTATACAGCCATATGTATTGGATCATCTTCCCGTAAATTTATGGGGACGAGATGTCCTAGATCAATTAGGTTTGACATTAACAAATAACATCAACCAAAATGCACCCACTATTATGACTAGACAAGGTTTTAGGAAAGGAAAAAGATTAGAAAAACAAGAACAAGGTATAGCAGCACCAATACAAATAGATCAAGGAACAGACAGACATGGGTTGGATTTTCAGAAAGGGCCACTGAGACAATAAAAATTACTTGGAAATCAGAAAGACCAGTATGGGTTCCTCAGTGGCCCCTGACTAAAGAAAAGATACAAGCAGCCCATGACCTGGTCAAACAACAATTAGCAGAAGGACATATACAACCTTCTGTATCTCCCCATAATACTCCCATTTTTGTCATCAAAAAGAAATCTGGTAAATGGAGATTATTGCAAGATTTAAGAGCCATTAATAATGAGATGGTTATTATGGGACCTGCTCAATCAGGGATTCCTCAATTGTCTGCTTTGCCAAAAACCTGGTATGTTTTAGTTATAGATATTAAAGATTGTTTTTTTTCAATTCCAATTCATCCTGAGGATAGTCCACGTTTTGCATTTACTATCCCTGCACTGAATCATGAAGGTCCTGATCAGAGATATGAATGGAAAGTACTCCCTCAAGGGATGGCTAACAGCCCAACTATGTGTCAAATTTATGTTAACAAAGTAATCCAGCCACTTAGAAATCAAAATCCTGAACTACAAATATTTCACTATATGGATGATGTATTATTAGCACACAAAGATAAAAACACATTGCTAGAATGTTATGCCACACTTACAAACTTATTAAAAAATTATAATCTAGAGATAGCAATAGATAAAGTACAATTAAATTTTCCAATTAATTATTTAGGAGTTCTATTATCCTCAACCATGGTCCGTCCACCAAAAATTCAAATACGAGTAGATCAACTCAAATCACTTAATGACTTTCAAAAGTTATTAGGAGACATAAATTGGATAAGGCCTTATTTAGGTATACCAACAGGAGAGTTGGGACCTTTATTTGATATCCTAAAAGGTCCATCAGATCCAAATTCACCCCGAATGTTAACGCCTGAAGCAAGAAAGGCATTAAAAATCATTGAAACATATATGGAAAATATGCATTTGGATAGAATTGATATAAGTTTGCCTTTATTATTTATTGTACTACCAACAAAAAATATTCCTACAGGAGTATTTTGGCAAGAAGGTCCATTATTATGGATACATTTATCTTATTCTCCTAACACTATTCTTACTAGGTATCCTGAGGCTGTAGGACAATTAATACTCAAAGGAATAAAAGCAGCAAAGGGAGTGTTTGGAATTTCTCCCAATAAAATTATTACTCCATATACTATGAATCAAATTGATGAGTTAGCTAATGAGTTAAATACTTGGGCAATAATCATGTGCAAATCTAATGTTTCATTTGATAACCACTTACCATCTAATCCTTTATTGTCTTTTTGGTCATTGCATCCTGTAATTTTTCCAAAAATGACAAGAAAAACACCTATCATGAATGCTCCAAATATATTCACTGATGGGTCAAATAATGGTACAGCAGCAGTAGTTACCCCTGATCAAACTTTTACATTTTTAGTACCCAAACAATCAGCTCAAAAGGTAGAGCTTAATGCAGTTTTACAAGCTTTTGTGATGTTTAAAGATTCTGTATTTAATTTATTTTCTGATAGTCAGTATGTAGTTAATGCTATAGTATCTCTTGAAGATGCTGGTAGGATTTCCCCTTCTTCTACTGTTTTCTCTTTGCTTTCCACTATACAAAGTCTAATCTGGGACAGAAAAGATCCATTCTTTATAGGACATATCAGGGCACATACAGGATTGCCTGGAGCCCTTAGTTTGGGCAATGATTTAGCAGATAAAACTACACATGACATACATATTTTCTCTACACTAGAAGAAGCTATAAATTTTCATAAAAAGTTCCATGTCAATGCTAATACTTTACAAAAGCGTTTTAAAATAACTAAGGAACAAGCTAGACAAATAATAAAACAATGTCAAAATTGTGTGACCTTTTTACCACAAGTTAATCTTGGAGTCAATCCTAGAGGATTGATACCTAACCATATTTGGCAGATGGACGTCACACACTTGCCAGAATTTGGAAAATTAAAATATTTGCATGTTACAGTTGATACTTCTTCTGGATTTTTGATGGGCTCCCTTCATGCCGGAGAAAAAACTAAAGATGTTATAGCTCATTGCTTACAAAATTTTGCCACTGTGGGTGTTCCAAAACAGTTAAAAACAGATAATGCCCCTGGTTATACTTCTACCTCTTTTAAACAATTTTGCTCAACATTTGGCATTACTCATATAACAGGAATCCCATACAATCCACAGGGACAAGGCATAGTTGAAAGAGCTCATCAAACTATTAAAATGTACTTATTAAAGCAAAAAGAAGGAATTGGGAAGGGGTATATATTCCCCAAAGATAAACTTAAAATAACCCTTTTTACTCTAAACTTTTTAAATTTGGATTCATCAGGACTTAGTGCTGCGGAAAGGCATATGTGTCCAAAAAATGTACATAAGCCCAAGGTACTTTGGAAGGATATTCTAACAGGACAATGGAAAGGTCCTGACCCAGTAATTGTCTGGAGTCGGGGGTCTGTTTGTGTGTTTCCACAGGGAGAACAGCAGCCGATTTGGATTCCAGAGAGATTAACCAAGGTCCTGACCCAGTGATTGTCTGGAGTCGGGGGTCTGTTTATGTGTTTCCACAGGGAGAACAGCAGCCGATTTGGATTCCAGAAAGATTAACTAAAGCGATTTCTACAGACCAAAAAGAAGATGATTTGGCTCAAATCCATAACAACTGATATCCAAAACTCCAGTTTGGCTATTCTTACATCTGCAACAGAACCAGGATGCTTTTTTCAATATCTATTTTATTATTGCCCTTTGCCATATCATGAAGTTCTATTTTGTTTTTTGAGCTCATACAGACCTAGGTTAATGTTTTGCTGATCAGTTCTATTTTTTGACTATAGAGTTTTTAAACATTGCAATGGAGATTTCACCTGTAAAAAGTTATAAGGCCTTTACTATAATGTTATGTGTTGTATGTATTATATTATGTGTGCACACTTGTGTTTTGTGTTATATGTTTGAATGTATGTATGTCCATATATCATATATGATGAGCGCTCATGATAAAATGGATCCAAATATTTTTTTTTAATTCACGTGATTTAAATGGTTTAATTTAATTGGGTAAACAGCTGTTAAAGATTGTTTTAATATGTGAACACAAAAGAAGGTTAACAGATCTGTTTGTTTACTTTCACCTTTCCTTTTCATTATATTTAATAATTCTCTTAAAGACAATGTAAATTGTTAAGAAAATTGTTTTCTTTTAGTGCCTTCTGTAATGTTACATAATTTTTTCTTTAGCCATTATTGCCAGAATTCCTATCTTCATCCCAGTGCTGGTGAAGTCAAAGATAAAACCAATCTACAGCTTCTACAATAGCCATCACTGAACTGCTTGCAGAACTTGCCTGGACACATTGTGAGCTCACCTGTATGCATTGTGAACTATCTGTTGGTGCAGCGACTTGTGGTAGTGTTGGGGTATTTTTGCTGATGATGTCACCGGTGGTACAATTTTTCAAAGGAGCCCTCAATTGGCTTAATGTCATGGCATTTTGCATCCTCCTCTACTAGTGATGGTCTAAAATTTGGGGGCCAACAGAGGTGAGGCAAAGAACCTCACCCCCCCACTGGTGCAAAGGCCTATCCACAAGTATAGCTGTATGCTGGACCGGTAGTCAGTGACGGGTATGATCCAATTGCAGTGGTACCAACCTAAGACAGGAGGCTGACGCCTAGAGGTCAGTTCATCCGATGACGGGTAAGGACCATATGTTGAATTGGACTGCCTAACAGACACGGTCCCTAAGCCACATGCTTGTTGTTTAAACAGAGAGGGGGAGATGTTGAGAGCCACAGCCAAAGGGGCCCCAGCAAACTTCCAGCTGCCAGCAAACTTCCAGCTGCCGGCTGATGATTGGCTCACAGCGGCCCCAGCAACATCTAGCTGATTGGCTCCTCTGCGGTGATGCTCATTGGGCTGTTTCCCTGCCCTTTCAGACCACGGAGCTGCTCATTGGGGGACTTTTTTGGCTCCGCCCACGTGACCCAGCCAATCGGCCTCAAGAGCAGGAGGATTGTGGGAGGTGGAGAGAGGCTTGTGTGGGAGAGAGAGGCTTGTGGAAAGCCGGTGGTGGCAGTTGAGGCTCTGAGGATAAACCCTCAGAGGCTGTTTTGTTTGGCGTGTGTGGTTCTAAAAATAAAGTTAGTTTCTTTTGACAAGTGGCTCCTGATTGTGCCCAGCCAGACTGCGGCACAATAGAAAGGAGAAATGTTGTTCTGGAATAGAGAGTGAGGAAGATAGTAACAGTTCAGGAAAGAAATAAGGTCATATAGTAGAGTTTTGTAGGACACTGTTAAGGACTTTGGCTTTTCCTGAGTAAAAAACTAGGGAATCATAGGAGGATTGTGAACAGGGATATAATATAGTCATATTTGTCTCTATCTGTTCCTTCTGTTTCCTAGTGAACCTTTTCTCTTGTCTAGTCTATAAATACTGCCTGGACACTAGTTCCTCACTTTCCCTCACTGATCTTACTCTCAGGTCCATGTGTCCTGTATACACTTAGAACTCAACACCAAGTATTTCAGCTGAGATTCATAATCTTCCTCCAAATTTCTAATGAGTATTTCTACTTGATAGCCCATTTATATATTTAAAATTCAACATGAAAACTACATTTCTCCTCCTGTCAGCCCCTAAACCTTTTCTTTCTTTCTCTCTCTCTCTCTCTCTCTCTCTCTCTCTCTCTCTCTCCCTACTTCAACAAATAGTACCATAACTTCACCAGACACTTAAGCCAGAAACCTGGCAGCCATCACTGACTTGCCTCTCATCCCTTCCCTTCACTATATTCTGAAGTAGATATCTAGCATCTACTTAAGAATTCAGTCTTGCCAGGTGCTGTGGCACATGCCTGTAATCCCAGCAGCTCAGGAGGATGAGGTAGGAAGATCATAAGTTCAAAGCCAGGCTCAGCAAAAGCGAGGTACTAAGCAACTCAGTGAGACCCTGTCTCTAAATAAAATACAAAATAGGGCTGAGAATGTGGCTCAGTGGTTGAATGCCCCTGAGTACTCCCCAACAAAAAAAAAAAAAAAGAAATCAGGCTTTAGAGATAGACCACCTGTGGTTCTTTGTCTTTTGTTGGGACTTTCCATTTTGTTTTTTTATATATATATTTTTGTAGTGCCAGGGATTAAATCCAGGGCCTCACCTATGCTAGGCAAGGGCTCTACTACACTGAGCTATATTCCTAGCACTTCAACTATATTTAAATCCTGGCTATGCACTGGGAACATGGTAGCACAGGACTATGATCCCAGAAACTTGGGAGACTGAGGCAGGAGGATCGCAAATTGAATGCCAGTCTCAGCAATTTAGCAAGAGCCTGTCTCAAAATAAAAAATAAAAAGGACTGGTGATATAGCTCAGTGGTAGAGTGCCCCAGGGTTCAATCCCAAGTAACGTGGAAAAAATAAAATAAAATTCTGGGAATGCTGCTTACTAGCTTTATATTTAACCCCTCTGTGCTTCAGTTTCCTCATCCTTAAATTATCTAAAGTAAATGAGCTGTTAGGCATGGTCGCGCATGCCTATAATGGCAGTGATTTAGGAGGCTGAGGCAGAAGGATCTCAAATTCCAGGCCAGAATCAGCAACTTAATGAGACTCTGTCTCAAAATAAAAAATAAAAAGGGCTGAGGATGTGACTTAGTGGTAAAGTACCCCTGGGTTAAATGCCCAGTACCCAAAATATAAATAAGTAAGTAAATGAATAAACATAAAGTGTTTAAAATAGTGTCTGAATAAATGTTCTAAATTTCTAGCACACGCTTCGCTGTCTCACCACACACAAAACAAATTCAAAAGTAAAATTATTAAGAATTTCAGAACAATGTCAGAGCAATAATCTCAGGTGTGGGGCCTCATGTGATTACAGTAATCATATGCACATGAATCCATCCTTGTCCTAAAAAGCAGGCTGGGGATGTCAGTGGTAGAACACTTGCCAGCATGGATAAAGCCTTGGATTCTATCCCTAGCACCTCAAAAAAAGAAAACTAAAAACAAAAAGCCAGCTGAACTCTCTGTATTATGTTCTTTCTTATCTCTGGGCTTCATCACACATGGCTCCCTCTACCTGGACCATTCCCATTCTTCTTCCCTGCTGCTGTGGCATCCCCCCCACACACACACACATACTCTATCCCTATTTCAGTCCTCACCATGCTGACCTGCAACTGCTCACTTATTTGCTGTCTGCCCTTACTACATTTACTAGACTATATATTCTGACCAACAAAGTCCTTGCCTTCTCCATTTTGCTGTCTTACTCAACATTCACTGACCTAGGTAACTCCTGAGATCATGAAGACAAATGAAAATTGGGTTCCTGGGGGCTGGAGTTGTGGCTCAGTGGTAGAGTGCTTGCCTAGCATGCGTGAGGCACTGAGTTCGATTCTCAGCACCACATATAAGCAATTAAATAAATAAAAGGTCCATCAATAACTAATAAAAATATTTTAAAAAAAGAAAATTGGATTTCTGGCTGCACTGTCTTAATAATTACCACCTGAAACCCAGAATGGTCAGTACTCTTTTGTTCTCAATGGCTTCCATAGTGAAGAGGAGAATTATTATAGGTCCAGTTCTTGAAATTAAGATGAATTATCCCCAACATGTCCTGCAGAGCCTGGCACATGACAGGCACTCAATAAATATTTATTAAATAAATGAGTACATAAATGAACAAATATTCATTATACACAGGATACGGCCCTCATGGAGTGGATGTTCTAGAGGGAGAGACAAACAGGTGGTGCCAGAATAGTTTCTTAAGTGCTAAAATAATAAAGCAAGGTAACAGGACAGTGAGTGAATGAGTAAATTTGAAGCCTGCACAAAAGCAACTGAGAAAAAAACTGAGCTATAAACTTAATATATATTATTATATTCAATCTCCACAATATCAGGGCATTCAATAAATTATTCAGAGACATAAAACACAGAGGTTAAAAATACAGACTTGAAAACCAAACTGTCTGGATTTGAATCTCACCTTTGCCCCTTACTAGCTGTCAGTAGGCATTATATAATTCTTTCTGTGCCTGTTTTTGAATCTGTGAAATTGAAGTATTCACCTTATAGGGTTGTTATGAGGATTCAATAAGCTAAAATAGATAACATATTTAAGAGTACCTGACACATGATAAATAATAGCTATCATCACCATCAATATTATCATAATTTAACAGATGGGCAGTATGAGTCCAAGCAGTTAAGCAAATTGCTGGCAACTAAAAAACATACAGCTGGGTGTGGTGGCATACCTCTGTAATCCCAGTGGCTTGGGAGGCTGAGGCAGGAGGATGTTGAGTGCAAAGCCAGCCTCAGCAAAAGCAAGGTGTTAAGCAACTCAATGAGACCCTGTCACTAAACAAAATACAAAATAGGGTTGGGGGATGTGGCTCAGTGGTTCAGTGCCCCTGAGTTTAATTCCTGGTACCTCCCTCCAAAAAACAAAATAAATAAATTTAAAAACTAGTAAGTGCTTTTGGTGACAAGATCCAGTCCTTCGAGAAAAAAATCCAGTCCTGCCAAGGACATCAGATTTCACTGTCCTTTTCAGCTTCTTCAGTACTTACCTTCAATAAAATATTTGACGCCCCCCGCCCCAGACACACCTCCACATACACAAAACTAGCAAATAGCAGAACAGGACAAAATTTCAGGTCTTCATGACTTCATACACCACTAAACATGTAACTAGAATATAATGTGGGTCATTAATAGAGCCAAATGCTTCAAGAACAGACAAGTGGGCACTCAATTCTTTCAGCATTATGGAACTGACTGGGAGCTGAAGGTTGGAGATGACTGAGAGGTTACAAGGTTTGCTCAAGAGCCTGTCTGGCTGATCCGCTCAATCTCTGCTCTCTGTAAGTACTCAAGGAGTCAGGTCCTGTTACTCCTGTGCCCTAGAAAGTATATCTTCATTCATGAATAAGGTGGGAAAGCAATATATTTTACCTTCCTTCATTCAAAACATAACAGAAAAATTCAAGTCAATCTCTGGTTTCCTAAAACCACATTGACCATACAAAACACAATTGTAAAACCAGAAGCAGAGGCATCTACCATTCTCATCAGTGGTTCCCCAGGCCTCCAGACACAGAGGACCTGAAGGGGTGCAAGATGCACTGAACAAGTTTCCAGGGCACTCCTTTGTCTATCCAGTTGAGACACATTAGTCCGCCATATATCAGGCTTCACTAAATTCTGAGTGCACCAAAAGAATAACTTCACATGAACTGACATGCACACAAAATAGGCTGTTATCTTTATCTCTCTCTCTCTCAAAAAAAATAAAAACCCTCTTGTAACCCTCTCAGTCACTGCTGCATTTGTTCCCCTTTATAACAAAACTCCTCAAAATGCAGTCATCCTTGACTTCTTTCTTTCAAATTCTCAATCTTATCTGCCAGCAAATCCTGTATCAATATGTATTCAAAAATATAACTACTTTTCATCATCATGGAGTGTGATCTAAGACAGCACTGTCTAACCAGACTAGTGTTTCCTCAAATTTTAGGAACATCAGAAACACAAGGAGGGGTTATTTAAACATAGATTCCAGGGTGAGGGGGTTGTGGCTCAAGTGGTAGAGTACTTGCCTAGCATGTGTGAGGCACTGGGTTCAATCCTCAGCACCACATAAAATAAAGATACTATATGCACCTAAAACTAAAAAATAAATACTTAAAAAAAATAGATTCCCAGGCCCCATCCCTAGAGATTTTGATTCAGCAGGTCTGAGGTGGGTCTGGTTTTTTTTTAACTTTTTTTTAAATATTTTATTTTTTAGTTGTAGTTGGACACAACACCTTTATTTCACTTATTTATTTTTATGTGGCACTGAGGATTGAACCCAGGGTCACGCATGTGCGAGGCGAGCACTCTACCGCTGAGCCACAACCCCAGCCCTGTGGTGGGTCTTATAAATGTGAATTTCTAACAAGTTCCCAAGTGATGCCCATACTGTTAGTCCAAAAACCACACTTTGGGAAATAATGATTGACAGTAACCCCCAAATTTTCCCTGCTTCTACACTTGCTCCTCATCTTGAGTCTGTTCTCACAAAAGTCAAAGCCTAAGTTAGATCACAGATCACAGGTCTCCTTTACTCAAAACCTTTCTGTGGCTCCCATCCCTTCCAGAGTAAAATCCAAAACCTTCCAACAGTCCATAGGGCTTATATCTGTGGTTCTTAAATTTAAGCATGCATCAGAATCATCTGAAAAGCTCTCAAACCACAGGCTCCTGGGCCCGACCCCCAAAGTTTCTGATTCAGTAAATCTGAGGTAGTATGCAAGAATTGGCCTAACCAGTTCCCAGGTAATGACGATCCTGTTCATCTAGGAACCACACTTGGAGAATCACTGCCCTTTGTGATCTACACCCCTATCCCCACCCTTAAAGTCAACTTCTACTACTCTCCCCTCACTCATTCTGCTCCTATAGGATTGGCCTCTTGGCTGTGACTGAAATGATAACATGCCAGACCTACTCTCCACTCAAATCTTTTATTTTCTGTACCTGGAACATTCTTCCTGGACTTATCAGCATGGTTTCTTTTCTCAATTTCCTGCAGGCATCTGCTCATATGTAACTATCCATAATCACCCTATGTAAAATAACCAGGCCTCCAGTCCTGAGGGTGGCCATCCCTCTTCTGCTCACCTACTCTTATCTATACCATTTATCATGACTTGACACAAGATATACTTAGCTGTTAGTTCCCTGTTCCACATCCATTGCTGTATCCATTCACACAGTGTCTAGAACAATGCCTAGCATTATGTATTGAATGAATACATAAATGAGTGAATAAATGGCCAGGCACTGTGGTGCACGCCTGTAATCCCAGTGGCTCAGGAGGCTGAGGCAGGAAGATCACAGGTTAGGACAAAGCAAGCCGCAGCAATGGCAAGGCACTAAGTAACTCAGTGAGACCCTGTCTATAAATAAAATACAAAACAGGGCTGAGGATGTGGCTCAGTGGTTGAGTACCTCTGAGTTCAATCCTCAGTATCCTCCCCGCAAAATAATAATAATAATAATAATAGTGAGTACATGAATCATTCCATCTAATTTCCTAGCCTGAAATTATCTAGAAGTCACAGCCTATGTCTTATTTATCTCTGTCTTCCATAGTTCTTAGCTTACCCTTAGCAAATATATTGTATCTATTCAATAAATATTTATTGCATGAATCATCCAAGTGACAGGCAAAATTGAGAATCTACTATGCCAAGGACTGTGATAGATGTTTTCTGGACTTTGTTAAACCTCACAGCAGCCATATAAAATTAAGATTACCCATGTTTTAAAGCTAATAAAATGGAAGCACAGAGATGTGAAACAATGTGCCCAAAGTCACAGAACTAGAAAATGGATGAGCTGGGATTATAGGACAGGTTTCACTGACTCCCAGGCCACTGGCCTGTTTCAAAATGGACTCTCATTTAGCTGCTATAACTTAGTCCTGACCATCCATGATGCCTATCAGATTTTCCACTGTATCCTGATTTTCTATGGTACCCTCCACCTCAGGGATGCTGACCACCCATGCTTTGGTACATGTTCACCACCAGAAACATTCCAGGTGGGTTGAACCAAAAATTATGACACCCCAGTGATTAAGGAACAGTTCTGTATATTGATTGTGGTGGTTACCTTCTGAATCTACAAATATGATAAAATTGCGTAGAACTAAATATGCATACACAGATGAGTGCATGCAAAACTGGTGAGATTGGAATAGGATTAATGGATTATGCCAATCTGAGTTTCCTGGTTTTGATACTGTACTATAGTTGCACAAAATGTTACCATGGGGGAAACTAGGTGAAGGATACACAGGAACACCCCCACATATTTTTTTTAGTTTCTGGTGAATCTATGACTTTCAATTTTTCTTTTAAAAATTAAATCACTATGGGGTGAAGGTGGGAGTTCATAACCCACTTGAATCAAAGTGTCAAATATGATATGCCAAGAAATTTGTAACGTTTTGAACAACCCACAATAAAAAATTAAAAAAAAAAAAAAAAAAATTAAATCACTCCAAGACACATCTCTATGAATCCCACAGGGGAAAAAAAACTATCCTTTTGACATTTCTAACTCCACATCCTACAGAACATTCTCTAGGGTAGGAATTCTGCAGCCTATGCATTACATATAGAAAGCCCTAAATATGAATGCTGGGACTTTACTTTGTTACACATTCCTAAAGCTTCAGCTTATCCTTCTGCTGCTTCAAAAATAATGGTATATATTTTAACTTGATTTTACTTGGAACAAAAATGTGGAGTATGTATAAATTTTTAAACCCTGATTTTTCCCTATCTTCCACAATTTCTAACAACTGAAGAGTACTATACTATATCCTATAGCAAGAGTCCATGAGATCCAGGTTTGATTTGTGGTGCAACAGCTAATGGGCTATGTAGCTTTGGACAAGTTATTTAACCTCATGGGGGAAATAGTAGCTCCAAAGAGCTAATGTAAAAATTAAGTGGTCCCTTCTGGTTCTAAAACAATATAGAGTAGATACACTTCTCCCTACTTCTCCCACTAAGTACAGCTATAAACCACGGCATTACACACAAAACAAACATAATAAGAATCTGAAAAGTAAAGAGAAGAAGGAACAACAACTAGGTGTAGCAGGATCCAACCACCTACCAAGTGGTTTGTGTCAACAGAGACAAAGTGGGAAATTTGGATTTCCACCCCCATGTGGTAGCAATGAACTTGTACCTCATTCCTGCAACCAACGTACAGTGTCTGAAGAGGGTTGTAAAAAAGAAGTTTTAAATAAGCTCCAGAGTCTCATAATATAATGCCCCAAATGTCCAGGATATAATTATAATAATCACTCACCATTTCAAGAACAAGGAAAATCAAGTTCAATGAGAAAAGAAAATCAACAGATGTCAACACTAAGATGACACAGATGTTGGAATTATCTGACAAGAATTTTAAAGGCACTACAAAAAATGGACAATTACAAACATGCCAGAAACAAATGAATAAGTAGAAAGTGCCAAAAAAAGGAAATCTCTGCAAAGAAATAGATTTTTTTTTTCTAAAAACAAACAAATGGAACTTTTAGATATGAAAAATACAATAATTTTAAAGAAAATTCACTGGATGGGTTCAACAGCAGAATGAAGACAACAGAGGAAATAATCGGTAAACTTGAAGACAGAATCTAAATGGAAATAAATGTGGAGTAGAAAAAAATGTACAGGACTAGGGATATGTAACTCAATGGTAGAGCACTTGCTTCACACATACGAGACCCTAGATTTGATCCCCAGCACTGAAAAAAAATGCACAGAGACTCAGTAACCTACAGGACTATAACAAAAGACAAAAACAAAGAAACCATAGTGAGACAGTGGCTTAATCAACTCCTAAAATTATAAAAGGGAAAAATCTTGAAAGTAATAAGAGAGAAGTCGCATATTACCTAAAGCACACCACCCATTTGAATGACAGGAACTCTCATCAGAAACCATGGAGGCACAATAGTTTTCAAGTGCTGAAAGAACTGGAAATACAGAATTTGATGTCAAATAAAAAGATCAACGGAAATCAAGACAGATGAAAGAAAACAAAAAGTATTTGTTGCTAATAGACCTATCCTAAAAAAAGGGGGGGGGATAAAGCTATCTAAACAGAAAGGAAATGATACAAGAAGGAATCTTAGAAGGAAGGAATTAGGAAGTAAAAGAACAAGGGAAAGAGAAAAGTATAAGGAAATACAATATACTTTCATTTTCCTTTCAAGTTCTCTAAATTATGTTTGATGATAGAAGCAAAAAATATGGCACTTGCCAGAGGTGGTGGCACAAACCTATAACCCCAGCTACTCAGGAAACAGAGGCATGAGGATGACAAGTTCCAGGCCAGCCTGGGCAACTTAGAGTGACCTTGTCTCAAAAAAAGGGCTGGGGATATAGCTCTGTGATAAGACCACCCCTGGGATCAGTCCCCAGTACTAAAGAAAAAAATGGCATTGTCTGATGTGATTCTCAATGTAGAAAAAAGAAGAGAATGTAAAAGGGTTTAAAGAGAGTTTCTTTTTTAAAATTTTTTGGTCCTGGGGATTGAACCTGGAGCACTTTACCAACACGCTAAATTCCCAGCCCTTTTTGAAACAAGGACTAGGGATATGTAACTGAGGCTGGCCTAGAACTTTTGATCATCCTGACTCAGCCTCCCAAATTGCTGGAGCTACAGGAGTGTACCACTACTGCTGACAAAGCATGAGAAATAAGTTTTTACTCAAACTGGGAAAGTGTAAACATGAATAGGTTGTGGGAAATTATATTATGTATAAAATAACATCTAGCCAGGTGCATCTGCTCCAGAGGCTCAGGAGGTGAACGCAGGAGGATCCTGAGTTTAAAGCCAGCCCCAGCAACAGCAAGGTGCTAAGCAACTCAGTAAGACCCTGTCTCTAAATTAAAAAAAAAATAGAGCTGAGGATGTGGCTCAGTGGTTAAGTACCCCTGAGTTCAATCCCTAGAGATCTAGAGCAAGTGCTGAAAAACGTATACAAAGAGATACATTGTAGATAAAGCAAAATGGAGCCCTGCAGGGTTGCACAAACCTGTAATCCCAGCAGCTTGGGAGGCTGAGGCAGGAGGACCATGAGTTCAAAGCCAGACTTGGCAAAAGCGAGGTGTTAAGCAACTCAGCTAGACCCTGTCCTTAAATAACATACAAAATTGGGCTGGGAGAGGTGGCCCCAATGGTCGAGTGCCCCTGACTTCAATCCCCAGTACCAAAAAAAAAAAAAGCAAAATGGAATTGTAAAAAAGGTATAAGTAACTCACAAAAATGCAGTAGAAAGAAAACGGAGGTATAAACTGGGCACAGTGGTATAACCTGTAATCCCAGATACTCAGGAAGCTGAGGCATGAAAATTGCAAATTCCAGGCCAGCCTGGGCAATTTAGTGGACTGTTTCAAAATCCTGAAAAAAAGCACAGCACTGTATTGTGTGGTTCTCAATGTATGTAGAACATTTAAGACTAGTTATATTATAAATAAGGGAATATAAAGGAATTTAAAGAGAAAGTAAGTTTCTACTCTACACTCAAACAGGAAAAATAAAAACACCAGCTGATTGTGGTAAATTATATATATGTATGAAATAACATCTAGGGCAAGAATTGAAAAACCTATACAAAGACACATTTTAAAACAATACAGATAAAGCAAAATGGAATTGTAAAAAAGATATAAATAATCAACAAGACAGAAGAAAGAAAACAGAGGCATAAACTTGGGTGCAGTATGTTACACCTGTAATCCCAGGGACTCAGGAGGCCAAGGCAGAAGGACTGTATTCCAGGCCAGCCTCGACAACTTATGAATACCTGTTTCTAAATAAAAAAAAAATAAAAAAAGTCTGGGGATATAGCTCAGTGGTAGAGTGCCCCTGGGTTCAATCGGCAGTACCACAAAATAAGAGTGGGGGAGGAAGGGGAAGGGAAAACAGAGGCACAAAGAAGAGAGAAGAAAAAATTTAAATAACATATTTAAGCCTTAATACATCAATAACTGTATTAAGTATAAATTGACTAAATATGCCCATTATAAGAGACTAGCAGAGTAAATAACACCAAACTACATATTGTCTGCAAGAAATGCACTTTATATATGGTATATAAATAGACTGACTGTAAAGAGATGAGGACTGAGACTGTAGATCAGTGGTAGAGTGCTTCTCTAGCATGCACAAGGCCCTGAGTTCAAACATTAGCACCTCAAAAGAATAAAGTAGGGATGAAAAAGTATATATCATGCAACCCTTAATCAAAAGAAGGCAGGAGTATCTATATTATAAGGTAAAGTAGACTTGCATACAAACAAAACTATGAGAAACATAGATATTACATTAATGATAAAAGGTTCAATACACCAAGACTGAAATTCTAGGTACATAAATATCAAACAATAAAGATACAAAATATGTAAAGCAATAAATGATAGAACTGAAAGGAGAAATAGATAAGCCCACAGTTACAGTTGGACATTTCAACACCTCTCTTTCAAAAATTTACTGAATGGGAGGCTAGGGATGGCTCAGTGGTAGAGCACTGGTCTAGCAAGTATGAGGCCCTGGATTCAATCCCCATTACCAACTTCCCCAGAACTTACTGAACAACTACATAGAAAATCAGCAAGAATAAAGAATCCAGCAATGCCACCAACCAATAGTAAGTTAATTAACATTTACAGGACATTACACCCAACAAGCCAGGTGTGGCAGCGCACATCTGTAATCCCAATGGACTCAGGAGGCTGATGCAGGAGAATTACAAATTCAAAGCCAGCCATCAGCAATTTAAGAGGCCCTAAGGTACTTAGTAAGACCCTGTCCCAAAAGAAAAAATAAAAAGAGCTAGAGGGGTAGTTCAGTGGTTAAGCACCCTTGGCTTCTATCCCTGGTACCACCTCAAGAAACAAGATAAAGAGGAGCAAAATACAACTAAAGCAAGCAGAAGAAAGAAATAATAAAGTGTGAAAATCAATGAAATTGAAAACAGAAAGACAAAAGAGAAAGTTAACAAAAAAAACTTCTACTTTGAAAAGAATGTGAATCAAAAATAAAAATAATACAGGAAAAATAAAATAAAACTGACAAATCTGTTATCAATTCTAAGAAAAGATGACATTTTTTTTGGTACCAGGGATTGAATCCAGAGGTGCTAACCACTGAAATACATCCCTAGCCCTTTTTATATTTTTATTTTGAGACAGAATTTCACCAAGTTGCTTGGGGCCTCTCTGAGGTTGGCCTTGAACTTGCAAGTCTTTAAGAATTCCAAATTTACAAATATGGAGATGGATAAATTGAACTGCCTCAGCCTCTCAAGCCACTGGTATTATAAGTGTGCACCATGATTCCTAGCAAGACACAAAATTTTAATAAACAGAAACAAAATATCAAAACAGAGCCTACAAATACTAAAAGGATAATAAGGGAACACTATGAATAACTGTATAAATTTGACAACTTAGGTGAAATGTATCAGTTCCTTGGAAAATATAAACTATCACAACTAAATAGATTACTAATTTTAAAACTGTTAAAAAGGATTAAATAAAGATAATTAGGCAAAATGTTTAGCACAACAATTGGCATATTAGTTGGTGCTCAACAAAAAATAGCTACAACCACTTTATTTATATCTTTATAACCATTCTCAGTAAAACTGAGGACGAAGAGATGAAATTCTTTTGTAATAAGTAACAGGGTCAGGTCAGGCATGGTGACACATGCCTGTAATCTCAGCAGCTCAGGAGATTGAGGCAGGAAGATCTCGAATTCAAAGCCAGTCTCAGCAACTTAGCAAGGCCCTGAGCAACTCAGCAAGACCCTGTCTCTAAATAAAATATAAAAAAGGGCTGGAGATGTGGTTCAGTGTTTAAGTGCCCCTGAGTTCAATCCCTGGTACCTCCCCCCCTCCCCCAAAAAAAGTAACAAGTCAGAGTTTTTTTTTTCCTTAGTGCATTTTTAAAATTTATTCTAATTTGTCAGAATTAAAAAAAAATTAGTTGTAGATGGACACAATACCTTTATTTTACTTATTTATTTTTAATGTGGTGCTGAAGATCGAACCCAGTGCTTCATACATGCTAGGCAAGTGCTCTACCACTGAGCCACAACCCTAGCCCCAACAAGTCAGAATTTGAACCAAGAACTGAAATCAGTGCCCCTTTCTCTAGAGTTCAGAATGCACACCACAGCCAAATCCTTGCAAAGTATCAACCAATATTTCTTTCACAAACAGAAAAGCTGTAAAGAGGTGAGGCTTTTGCAAAACTCCAGACATTAATTAATGGATGCCAACTAGTTTTATCCATCAGTGTACAGTAATGATTCTTAAAGGTTAGGGTGTCTCAGAATTAATAATCTGTTTGATAAAATGTAGATTGCTGGGGCTGGGGTTGTGGCTCAGCAGTAGAACACTTGCCTAGCATGTTCGAGGCCCTGGGTTCAATCCTCAGCACCACATAAAAATAAATAAATAAAATAAAGGTGTTGACAACTACAACTAAAATTAAATAAATATTTTTAAAAATGTAGATTGCTGAGTTCCAGTCCCAGCCCTATAATTTGCATTTCTGCACAAATTCCCAGTTGAGGACTGGGGTTGTGGCTCAGCAGTAGATTGCTCACCTAGCACATGCAAGGCCCTGGTTTGATCCTTGGCACCACATAAAAATAAATAAATAAAATAAAGGTATTGGGTTCAACTACAACTAAAAAATAAATATTAAAAATAAAATTCCCAGTTGATGAACCCCACAAGGGTGACTGGTACACAACAATAATGTTAGCTCATCCATCCCCCAATATTAGAAGCTATCACACCTTAGAGAAGAAGAAATCAAGGAAGGATAATGTTTTAAATCTGTAGCTGTCGAGGGTGGGCTCTGTTCACCTACTGAATCAGAAACACTATAGCTGGGGTCTACCTGTCTTGTGTTTTAACAAGTCTTCCATATGATTCTTATGCATGCTAAAGTTTAAGAAGTGCTGTTCTACAAATCAGTGTTTTTGTGAAACCTGGTCTCTTAAGTGAGGAATGAGTAGTTTTTCTACTTTCGAGAAATTGGACTCTGGAATTAGATAATTCAAAGTTCAAATCCACACTTACAAAATCACTTTAACTTTCACAAATTGCAGACTCCCATCCTTGAAATGGAACAGTTGCCTCCCTTGTTACAACCTTTCCAGTTAGTAACTTTGTGTTACATACCATAATTCCTAACTGGACTTGATGAAATCCATCAGAGATAAGAACAGATTTCTATCATCACCTCTAGGCATTTGTGGATTTAAAATCTGTGGGCTTAATTTTAAAAGCCACCATGAAAAGTTCATAATATTTAGTTACTTTCAGTTGTGTTGAAATATAAACTTAAATGGAGCACTGTGAGCCTGGGGTATGTGTGTGCACGCATGAGGGAGAGCAAGAGAGAAAGCGAGTGAGCAATGCACTGAGTAAGCAAGAGCAGCCACCCACCAAAGACCTGATTCTCAGCTACCGTCCTTGTTCTCTGACAGCCCATAGAAAGAAACAGAAGAGATTAAAAAAAATTGGTTTCTTTCATGGAAAAAGATTAGAGCAGTTAACTCATATCAGAGTATACACAGAAACACAGAACTCACCATTGAAATGTTCTTAAAGAGGGGCCTGGACCATAAAACCCATCTTCATATTTTGTAAATTTGTAAATTTGGCTTCAGTGGGTGCTGCTTATAAATGTCAAGTGTCCATTGTTCAAAGATGTTCACCACAATGTTTTTCCTTTTGTTTTAATCAGCACTCATATCAAGATGCAAAATCTTTCCACACAATACCCATAGTTTCCTTGCATCTCAACAACATTTATAATATAAAAATGTAAATAATATCAGTATACAACCATAAAGGAAATAATCAAGTAACTGGTAACAAATACATATAATGAAATATCAGAAACTAAATTTCGATGACTATTTAATAACATGGCAAATACCCACATTATGTTAGGGAAGAATAAAAGACAGGTAACAAAATGGTATTTATAATACAATCCCATTTTATAAAAAAAAATGTTTATGTTTGAAGTCAAAAGAGAAGTGTTACTGCAGCAAAAATTTCAACAGTGGATTATGCCAGATTGTAGAAGGATAGTTGACTTTTGTTTCCTTTTATATTATTCTCCTGTATTTTCTACAATGAGCATATCTTGCCTATATAGCCAAGAAAAAGAAATTTAAACATGCTACAGTTTAGAAATCTAACTTTCACGCCTGGGTATAAATTAAATAATTTATGCAAAGGCCCTGGTATAGAGTCTGGCACAAGTATACACTTGGGAAGCATTCATTCCTGTTCCCTGTTCCCAGTGTGTAGAGATAAGGTCTCTATATTGTGAGCAGAAGCCCCTTTTTCAGGACTGAACCTATGTACTTCCTGTATAATACAAACTAAGGGCCAAAAGCAACAAAAACAGTTTTTTCATGAAGACTCATTCTTTCACTCAAAAATATACTCAGCATCTATTACGTTAGACTCTACTACATGAACCACGTTCTGACGATAACAAAAATGAAAAGATGGCATCTCTCCTCTCAGGGAGCACTTGCCAATGAGTAGGACCCAACATATTTATAATATGAAATAATTATTTTTAATAAGGATGCATAAAAGTTTCAGTGGGAACCCAGGGGAAGCAGGCCTTATACAGAGGAGATATTCTATGAGTTATAAAGGGGAGGACATTAGTGGAAATAGCATATGCAAAGAAAAGAGATATAAAGGAGTATAAAGCTGTCCCAAAACTGTACACAGTTCAGTTTTGCTAGGACACGGAGGAGCCAGGCATTGTGGTGCATAGCCACTAACCCTAGCAACTCCAGCAACTCAGGAGGCTAAGGCAGGAGGATTACAAGTTTAAAGCCAGCCTCAGCAACTCAAACAGTCCCTGCTTCAAAATAAAAAGGACTGTGAATTTAACTCAGTGGTAAAGCTTCCCTGAGTTCAGCCTCTAGTACAGAGGGAGCGGGTAGGGAGGGGTGGGAAATGAGATTAAACAAGTCTTGTCTATCACATAAAGAAGACTCAATTTTATCCTGCAGGAAAACGAATGAAAGAATAATTTTAAGCTGAGGAGTGACTTATCAGCACTAGCAAAGATAACCAAGAATCCTGAAAGAACTTTTTTCTTCTTTTTTTAATATATATATTTTTTAGTTTAAGTGGACCTTTATCTTATTTATATTTGGTTCTGAGAATCAAACCCAGTGCCTCACACATGCTAGAAGGCAAGCGCTCTGTCACTGAGCCACATCCCCAGCCCAGAATTTTTTTTTTCTTTTTAGTATCAGGGATTGAACCCAGGGGTGCTTAACAACTGAGCTACATTCCCCAGACTTTTTTCATTTTTTTTTTTTTTTTTGAGATAGGATCTTGTTAAGTTGCTTAGGGCCTCACTAAGTTGCTGAGGCTAGCCTCAAACTTGCAATCCTCCTGCCTCACCCTCACAAGTCACTGGGATTACATGCATGCTCTGTCATGCCCGGATATGAAAAACATTTAATCCCCACTTATTTCCAGAGTAAAAGAAAAGACTTTACTTTCTAGATCTGTCCGTCTTAAATAAACATGAAGCAGTAAATGGAACTCTGCATCTGATACATAAATAGTAAATATTCAATAAAGATCAGTTAAATATGAATTGGATATGCTGCAAGGGGTAACCCCTACTTAGGGCAGGATTTTGGCAACGTCAATACCATTACTTTGATTATGAGCATGATAAGAGAAACAGCTCCTGTGGAAGGAACTACTGACAACTGAGGGTTCTAGAATCTACATGACAGAAGGAGAATGACATATACTGCTTTATTGTATTCCAGTGTACATATCCGTCTTGTGGTTATTTTTCCATAGCTGGGATTTAAATCTCAATAATGGGATAATATTACAGTTTTATTCCACACCCTAACCTCTCTGGAATTCTGGGTGACAGGTGCTTATGTGCACACATGTTTAACTGGAGGGAATTCATTAGTGGTTTTACTCCTGCTGTTTTACCCAATATCCTTTCTGCTTAATTCAATTTAGTTATAAGGATGGTTCTGCAGACAGTGTAGAAATAAAATACTATTGCATTTGTCTCCATTTATTGAATGCATGCAAATTACTTTAAAGCCAGGAAGGATGTATTTGATACATTTTATTGGTGAAGACAATAAGGCTCACAGAGGAAAAGCAACTTGCCCAAGGCCACTCTGATAGTAAGTTGCAAAGAAATGTATGTTTGTCAGATTCTGATACCTCAAAAATGCAGTACTGCCTCCCCCAAAGCCAGTGTGTAAAGCAAAACACAACTGCTGGAATACAAAAATGATGCTTTCTTTGTAGCTAAAACGGAAGGGGTGTGTGTGTATTATACAGACACATACACACACAGGCATACATACACATATACACAAATATGTACATACACATACATGCACATACTTGTACACATGTACACATCTTTTTTTTTTTTTTTTCAAAAGGACACAAAAAAGAATTGTAGGGGAAAACAGAGAAAGAAAGGAAATCAAAGGCCAATGTCAGGCAGCCTTGGTCTTAAAGGAGGATGGAAAAACCTGGGTCTGAGAAAAGGGGGGCAGTTTCTGAGCATGAATCTAAAACAGAGCTGAGAAAAGGAGAGAGTGAATGAATGCACTTGGCCACTGTACCCCGTCCAACCTGGCCTGCCCTCCTTACCTGCCATGAAACCAGTCTTGACACATGTCACACTCGATCATAAAGCGGGTCACATCATAAGGTAGCCGACAGAGGCAATACACAGGCACTGAGGCCATCTTCGTCGGGCCTTGGAGCGATCTGCGGCGGGCCAGGTTCCTGGTGTCAAGGAGGGGCTGGAGGCAACAGCACGCGTCCTCTCTGGACGATAGCTGGGCACAAACAACACTTTT
>NW_026000254.1:960617-1015883 GCF_001458135.2 Marmota marmota marmota
GGGGGGGGGGTTAGGCCCCAGTGACACAATAATGAAAATGGCCTCTGTAGTGAGAAATCACCAGCCAGTGCAGGAGACAAGTTTGCAAGTAAACAATTGGAGTAGAAAGCCCACTATACACATTAATTCCTCATACAAAATGTAAAACAAGTCAGGTGAAATGGCCAGTAACGGTGCTTTGCTTAAGTCCTTGCTACTCAAGAGGCTGAGACAGAAGAATCACTTGATCTCAGGAGTTTGAGGCCAGCCTGGACAACAAGTGAGACCCTGTCTTTTAAAAGGAAAAAAAAAAAAACACATAAAATAAACTTTAAAAAGAGTCTCAGAAGCTGCTTGCTGTTTTAAGGAGGACTTCAGGGAGACCTAGAGATTATATAAATGTTTACTAAATAAACAAGCAAGAACTTTGGACACAAAAGGATCAATATGTACAAATTTAAGGAGGCATAAAGGAAACATTTACTAAAATAAATTGACTATAATTGAAACAGGAATGACAAAAGAGATGGGTAGGAGGTTCAGATCATGAAGACTGCAAAATGCAAAATAATTTAGATTTTATCGATAAGCAGTAACAATCCACTGAAGATTTTTGGACAAGAGTAACTAAGTCACATTCTTAGCCAGAGAAAGGACCAGGCTTAGTGGGACCTGAAGCTTAAGCAGTTGGGGCAGTGAAGACAGAGAACTTCTTTAAGAAAGTAATATAGTCTTCATATAGCTTCATAGCTGGGCAGTAAGGAGTCTAGCTCACACCTGTAACCCCAGATACTCACAAGGCTGAGATAGGAGAATCACAGCCTTTGGAACTGGAGTCTCCTGTGCTTCTCCTTTGCTAGCAAAGCAATAAAACTTCTTTTTTCCTTTTTCTCAGGAAAAAAAAAGGCTGAGGCAGGAGAATCAGAAGTTCAAGGCCAGCCTGGACAACTTCATGAGACCCTATCACAAAATAAAAGGAAACTAGGGGCTGGAGATGTAGTTCAGTGTGTGAGGCCCTCGGTTTGATCCTCAGTGTGACCAAAAAGAAAAAAAATGTTGGGCCTCAAAATAGTTATTACCCAGGTGTTCCAACTGCTTCTAAAAATACCCTTATTGCTCATCCTTTGTTTGTTTGTTTGGGGGGGGGGGGGTCTTATGGTGGCATTATGGCTTTTATCCAGGAGTATTCCAAAGAACTATACCAAAGCCCTTTTTTATTTTGAGACAAGAGTCTCACAAATTGCCAAGGCTAACCTAGAATTTGTTTGCCATCTTCCTGCCTCAGCTTCCTGAGTCACTGAGACTACAGGTCTGTGCCATTACCCAGCAATTCTTTATTAAACATTTATTATGCACTAGATGATATGACAAGTGCTAAAGATATCAGCATATTACAGATAAAGGTGCTAGCCTTTATGAAGCTGATATCCTAGTGGGGGAATCAAGTCAATAATCAAATAAAATTATATTTATATATTTACCAAGCACTTATTATTATGCTACGTACTGAGGTTTCAGGGGTGAATAAAACACACAAGGTCCTTTCTCTCCTGTGATTCCCAATCTAGCAAAGGAGACAGAAAATAAAGTAACTCAAGACAATTTCAGTTGTAGTGAGTGCTATTAGGAAAAATAATTCAAGTTATGAGCTCAAGAATGATCTAGAGGGAAAGCAGTGTAGTTTAGATGGGTTAGCCAAGGAAGGTGGCATATGAGTTGAGATCTGAATAACAAGAAGGGTTAGCTAGGGACAAGGAAATAAAGAATCAAAAGTATAAAAGTCCTAAAATGGTGGTGGGAGGACTGGAAGTACTGTAGGTGAAGATTGGGGTAAAGTCTGAATAAGAGACCCCTGTATGTATCCTTCAGGGATATATAATCTAGTGAGGAGGATGAGGTAAAATTAATAACAAGCCTGAAAAAAATCAAACTCTTAAGTGGTACCTAGAGGTTTGGACAAATTGTGTGGAAGCAAAGAGAGATGTAAAATTAATTCAATCATGTTCAGTGGGTGTGTCAAGAAAGACTGCCAGAGGTAGCATTTGAACTGGGCACAGTGCTACTCTTTGCTTTCCCTAAAAGTTTCTCCCCAGTGTTCTTGAGGATGGGGAAGGAGAACTAAAGGATACCGGGAAAGGCAGCACTGCCAGGGGAGTGAACCTGACAGTACTGAGCTGAACTGGCTGCCATAGCCCAAGGTTGCCCTGGAAGCTTCCTCTTCTACCCACTTCCACTTAACATAAATGTTTATTTTTAACCACACAGATAATAGCAAATGCATTCCTGTTGTAAGCATTCAGTTATCTGGGCTGAAGAATGCCCCTGACCACCAGCCAGCCACCTGCCTACCTCTCTAGAGCGAACTCCACCCAGCCTGGCTCTTAGCAACTCATTTATTTGCATAGAGGTACATCTAGCTGTTTGGATAACATGATGAGGTTTAAAGTAGAGTACAAAATGCAGGAGGAGAAAGGGAGTGGGGGAGAATGGGGAAAAAGAAAAAGATTACATGAGGAATAACAGGCTTGCTCCAAAACAACTTGAAAGTACAAAAATAGTGAATACAAAAGAGAAAACAATGACATCTGAGAATTTACTGTGTGCTGAGTACCACTGTAAATTCTCACATGCATTAACCCAATCCGTACACCAACCCTATGAGGTAGATACTAGTATTATACCCACTTTATGAACTGAATGAGGAAGCTGAGTATAGGGGCTTCCCTTAGGTCACATAGCTAGTATGTATCCAACCTGGGGTTTCTGGTGATACAGGTCCAGAATCCAGGCCCTTACCCACTCCACTATACTATTATACCACTGGTACAGATTTAATAGCAACTGATGTATAAGATATAATGGAGGAAGATGATCAATCAAGGGTTCTTAGAATAATTTTAATCATAGAAGCAAAATATAGTTTGCACACACATGGAATAGAAATTAGTAAGATGGTGCCCCAGGCACCAAATTAGGCAGCTGAGAACACCAACCTACTCCTCCAGGGCCAGCTTCCTAGATCACTACCTGTGCAGAGCTCTGCTCTCATAAGGGGCTTTGAGCTTGGTTTGATACACTGCTGTTATTGCCTTGAAATTCTCAATAATTTTAGCTTTGAACTTATATTTTGTATCTAGTCCAATGTAACAATGTAGCAGAAGGGATATACTCAGTGGCAGTGTATACAGCTTGTGGGCACTACAAACAGTATGCATGCTGAGGAGTTGTTTAGGTCACCTGGTGTGCACAAGCACATTTGAGACAGTTCAGGGCACCACAGGGCCCAGAAGGGGACATCATACGAACAACAACAGCTGTGGCAGCAGGAGCAGAGATAGCAGTGGCAATAACCTTGGGAGAGAGGAAGGTCTGCAAAGGCAGTGAGGTGAATCATGGTGAGAGATAAGCTTGTGCTTCTGTTACCAGAGACTGTCCCTGCAGTATCTGCACAAAGATTAACTCTGCACACTGGGATGGGAACTGCTGGTACTCAGGCAATAAACTTTGCCAAGAAACTATTACAAAATAAAAGCATAGCCATGGACATTGTAGTTAAATATATGATGGGGTTCTTAGAATTCCTCAAAAAGTTTAAAATATCTGATTTTGGAGCTGGGAATGTTCTTCAGTGGTGAGGCACTTGCATAGCATACCCTGAGTTTGATCCCCAGCATGGCAAAAAAAAAAAAAAATTAAACATTTAAAAAATTATGTGTGAGAGTGCTTCTCCTTGGTGTGACAGCTGTTCCCCCTGGATGTTGGTGTATGTGCTCAGTTCAGAGCAGCTAACCCTGTGTTCTGTTCCGTATATGCTCTCCTAACTGTTGATTGTACTATTGATTTTTTTTGTTGTTGTTATCTTGCTTGAAGATTGATTCATACTTTTTAATTTGATAGAAATAAAGGTTATTTTTCTGCTTAAAAAAATAAAAATAAAATAAAAAATTGTGTGTGTGTGTGTGTGTGTGTGTGAATGATTTTGAAAACTAGTGCAACATTTCAAAGCAAATATTCAGGGGATTAGAATTAGAAATTAAAATCAAAGACTGTGAGCTAAGATGTAGATCAATGGTAGATTGCTTGCCAAACATGCACATAGACCCTGCACAGAAAAATAAAATAAAGATAGTCACGACAGACACATTAGATGAAAAGCTGAGGATGAACCAATTACTAGTGAGGAAGACAATTAAACTTTTTTTCCTTGTAATTAGAGATAAGCCAGTAGAACACATAAATAATTCTGAATTATATACAAACCATGAAGCCACTTTCCATTTTTTTGTTTGACCTTCACAAGTTACAGGAAATGTCAGAGGAAATATTGAAATGCTATTGTATAAATTTATATTAAGAATTGATTCAGACTGAATGCAATTAAAACTAATTTTATGGAGAGTTAATTTTTTTATTTTTTAGAAAAATCGGGCAAGCTCTAGAGGTACTAAGGTGTACATTTTGAATAATTTACCAAAAATTTATCCCAATGTTGTCACAATCTACAAACTACTCTTTTCTTAAATTTTTTTTTTTGTTGTCAATGGACTTTTATTTTGTTTATCTATGGTACTGAGAATCAAACCCAGTGCCTCACACATGCTAGTCAAGTGCTTTACCACTGAGCTATAACCCCAGCCCTACAAAATGCTCTTAACAGTGTCAGTAACAATTGTATCAGGAGGAAAGTCCCTCTTCTACTTTTTTTTTTTTGGGGGGGTACTGGGGATTGAACCCAGGGGTGCTTCACCTTGGAGCTACATCCCCAGCCCCTTTTTTGGTTGCAGTTGGACCCAATACCTTTATTTTATTTATTTTTATGTGGTGCTGAGGATTGAATCCAGGGCCTCGCACATGCTAGGCGAGTGCTGTACCACTGAGCCACAACTCCAGCCCATCCCCAGCCCTTTTAATATATTTTTTTTTCAAAATTTCAGACAGGGTTTTGCTAAATTGAAAATGATAGAATAATTGAACTTGCAGAAAAGTGAGCCAGAGGGACTAGGGTGCAGCTCAGTGGTAGAGTACATGCCTAGCAAGTGTGAGGCCCTGGGTTCAATCCCCAGTAACTAACACACACACACACACACAGACACAGACACAATTATATAGCAGATTCCCCCTATTGCTTGGTGGTAATCATGAGAGAATCTGGAATTGTAGCCATTTTTTAAAAAATCTTTTAGGTGTAGATGGACACAAACCTTTATTTTATTTATTTATTTATTTTTAAATGTGGTGCTGACAATCGAACCCAGTGCCTCCACACATGCTAGGCCAGTGCTCTTACCATTGAGCTACAAACACAGTCACCATATTTTAGCCATTCTAATGGCTTTGCTGCTCTAACCAAAATTCTCTCCACTGGGAGTGGGGTTGGGGCTCACTAGAGGCAGGATAATAAAGAAATATGGAGGACAATATAGATATTTGTCATTTTCACATGAGCTGGATCATACCATTCATTCAAATTATACAGCCAATTACTTTCTTCACTTGACATTATGTCTTGGAGATCTTTTTTTTTTTTTTAAATCAACCTTCTTTAACTACTTGCAGGGAATTCCTTCTTTGGGTGCATCTGAATTTATTTCTCTACTTCCCTGAGAGAGCAAGTTCAGTGAGCATCCTAGTAGAGGATGCCTTGTGCCCAGGTGTATTTCTCTAGGTGGACACTCAAAAGTGGGTTACTGGGTCATGGGGTGTATGGATATTTTCAATTTTAATACATACTGCTAGGGCTGGGGGTGTAACTCAGTGGAAGAACTCTTAGAATGTGCATGACCCTGAGTTAATTTTCGTAAATGAATACATACTGCCAAGTTTCTTTTCAAAAGTGCTATACCAATTTTCACTCTATCAGTAGTGTAACTTCACATTTCCTGAAACCAGGAAATGTCAGAGGAAACATTGAAATGCCTTTAGTTGAGGTAATTAGGGAAGGACTTTTAAAAGATGTAATATTTGAATTGATCTTTGAAGATGTCATTTCTTCTATCTGAAATTCCCATCCCATAGATCTCCCTTTAGCTGACATTTTCAAACACTTAAATGCCTTTAAATTGTTTGCAAGTCTGATAAATGAGAAATGGTAACTCGAGTGTTTGTTTTTCAATTTGTACTCCCTCATCACTAGTGAAGTTGAGCATCTTCTCATACAATGTTGATTGGCCCATCCTCTGTGAGCTGTTTGTAATATTTGCCTAGTTTTTCTTTTTCTTTCTTTCTCTTTTTTTTTTCTTTTTTTTTTTTGGTATTGGTTATTGAACTCAGGTACACTTAACCACTGAGTCAACTTGCATTCTACCTGCCTCAGCTTCCCGAGGAACTGGGAGTACAGGTATGCACCAGCATCCTAGGCTCCCCAGCCCTTTTTATTTTTAATTTTGAGCCAGGGTCTCACTAAGTTGCTTAGGGCCTCACTAACTTGCTCTTGCTGGCCTTGAACGTATGATTTTTCAGCCTCAGTCATGATACCACCATGCCTGGCTGCCTATTTTTTCTTATAAGATTATTTGTCTTTTGGAGTTGTAGGAGTCATTTCTATTTTTGTATATTAATCCTTATCATGTATGTTGCTAATATTTATCATCATAAGTTGTTTATGGTTTGTGTTATTATGCAGAAGTTTTAAATGTTTATGTAGTAATTTGATACATTTATATCATTATTTTCTTCTAGGGCTTTTCTGTTTTCTTTGTTGTAGAAGATCTTCCTTATCCAAGGTAGCAACTGTATTATCTTTTTTCTCATTTTTTGATAGTGTTTTCCTTTTAGGTCTTTAATCTACCTTCAACTCATTTCTTTCTCATTTCTCCTATCTCGAATTCCCATCCCATAGATCTCCCTTTAGCTGACATCTTTAAAGATCAATTCAAATATTACATCTTTAAAAAAGTTCTTCCTTAATTACCTTAACTAAATCAAACACTTCACTCTTGCCACATTTCATTAAATTGATTTATTTTCTTCATAGATCATCTCCCTCCGAAGTTATATAATTTACTTATTTGTCCATGATTTTTCTCTCCTTTGCTTGAGTTTCATGATGGTAGAGATTTTTTTCTTTGTACCAGGGATAGGGGTACTTAACCACTGAACACATTGCTAGCCCTTTTTTATTTATTTTGAGACAGGATCTTGCTAAGTTGTTTAGGACCTTACTGAGTTGCTGAGGCTAGATTTGAACTTGCAATCCCCCTGCCTCAGCTTCCAGAGGAACTGGGAGTATAGGTGTGCACCAGCATGCCAGGTTCCCAATCCTTTTTTTTTTTTTTTTGGTACTGGGGATTGAACTCAGGGGCAGTCAACCACTGAGCCACATACCCAGCCCTATTTTGTATTTTATTTTGAGGTAGGATCTCACTGAGTTGCTTGGGGCCTGGCTTTGAACTTGAAATCCTCCTGCCTTGGTCTCCCAAGCTGCTGGGATTGCAAGCCTGGTAACATAGAGATTTTGTCTTTTTCCCAGATTCTAGAATACATCTTGAATTTATTTTAGCGCATTTGATATGATGTAGGGATATAGCTATTTTTTCCAAAATAATAACTATGGTTCTTTTTTTCTCAAAATAAAAAGGGCTGGGGATGTGGCTCAGTGGTTAGGTGGCCCTGGGTTCAATCCCTGGTACCAAAACAAAATTAATAAAAAATTAAAATAATAAACTATCATCTTTACCTATCAGATTGGGGAAAAATTAAAGTGTAATTATATGTGGGCTAATGAAGGCATGAGGAAATATACTCTGACACACTAATGAAGGGACTATATGTTAGTGCAACTTCGATGGTACAATTTGGCAATATATATTAAAATAGAACATGCCCATATTCCTTGAATGGATATCATAGTCTTTGGTACTGCTTTCTTAGCAAACATTCCCCCAATTTTCCTTCTTAATAATTCCTACATTTTAATTTTTTTAATATTTAGTTTTTAGTTGTAGCTGGACACAATACCTTTATTTTATTTATTTATTTTTATGTGGTGCTGAGGATCGAACCCAGGGCCTCTCACGTGCTAGGCGAGCGCTCCACCACTGAGCCACAACCCCAGCCCCTAATTCCTACATTTTTAAATTGCATATGTATTCTTGCCACTCATAGTCCATGTGTTTGGGGTAAACTGGTCCTACCCCAGATGTTCTGGTCACAGACATTATTAATTCAGTTGAGGACTTGTGATCTAATGCAAGTCACTTAGAGTGAGTATTGGGAATCCTGCTTGGAATACTAGGTTAGAAGTTTTCTCTTTCCTGTTGGTCTGTGAAGAGACTCATTTCCACTGTCACTGGCAGCTGTCTTATGGTCACCTTGTTTAAAGCAATGAATAGTTCTCAACTCTTAGCATATATCAGAATCACCTAGTTTGTTAAAACACATTGCAGAGATTAGGGGTGTAGCTCAGTGGTAGAGTCTATAGTTGGCATAAATTCCCAGCATCATAGAAAGCAAAAATTTTTAAAAAGGCTATATTTGGAGACAGGGGCTAGTACTCTAGGTTTTTCAGTCTTCACTTTGTACATTTCTATTCTGTTTGAACTAACTTTTGGTAAATTTCCCTTTTTTTATAAAGAAAATATCATTTTGAGCTATCTGGGCACAGCACAAGTCAATTTAAATTTCCTTCTTTGTATTTCTGTATTGAAAAAAGCAACTAAAAAGTGCTATAAATCATGAAAATATGAATGGAAAATTAGAAACTTCTCAGTTATTGGTGCATAGATTATAAACTAGTGAGGACTATATTATTGGGAGTGGGGTTGTGTACCTATAATTCCAGCTACACAGGAGGTTAAGATCACTTGAGCTCAGGAGTTCAAAGCCAACCTGGGCAACATAGCAAGAACCTCTCAAAATTTTTTTAATAAGTTGGAGAGGACTTACACCTGTCCAGATTGAGCCTCAACCACCATACTGACTATATACTTTAATGTGCATATGAATTATCCAGGGATCTTGCTAAAATGCAGATTCTGATAGAGTAGATCTGATATAGGGCCCAGTCATCTACATTTATAATAGGTTCCCAGGTGATGCTAATATTGCTGAATCAACGAACATAAAAAAGAAAGAAGTGAGAAAGAAGAGAAAGAAGGAAGAGGTGACAGATATGAGACACTACAGAAGTAACTGGGCATGTGTGATGAGGAAAAAGTCTGAGATGACTGAAATTTCTGGCCTGTGTGGCTACGAGGATGGAAGCAATCCTAATCAAGAATGGGAGAATCAAGCTGGAGGAGGAGAAAGTATAGGAAACAATGGAGGAGTGTGAGCAAGACTTCCTATTTAAACAGATTGAGTTGTGATTTTTTTCCTGGGGGAACCTTATGTGAACTTGTCCAGCAGTCCATTGACCCTCTCCATCTGGAGCTCAGTAGAGTTCCATTAAAGACAGGGGTTGAGGCCATGGAAAATAGGATGAAGCGAACCAGGGGCAAAGGATTGTGAGAAGATGGCAGAGAATGGAAACTTTGGGAAATGCCTCTCTCTCTCTCTCTCTCTCTCTCTCTCTCTCTCTCTCTCGGTGTTAGAGATCAAACCAAGGGCTTGATAGGCAACTCCTCTGCCACTGAGCTACAGGCCCAGCCCAGAAATATAGGAGGGATACTATGGAAGGAAATGAAGAAGTAGTAGTCAGGGAAACAGTATAGAAGACTAGACACTCTGAAGGTCCTGGCAACTATAAAGCAACTAGATCCTACATAAAAATATAATTTGTATTGCCTTGTCTGATGTAAAATTAGCAATTGCTACATAACAAACCATTCCAAAACTCATTGACTTGAAATTGCAACCACTCAGCCAATCATGAGTCCATAATAGATTGGCTACATAGCTTTACTGATCTGGAGTAGGTTTGGCTGGTCTTTTTTTTTTTTTTTCAGATTGGGGATTGAACCCAGGGGAACTTACCATTGAGCTACATCCCCTGCCCTTTTAACTTTATTTTACTTATTTATTTTTATGTGGTGTTGAGGATCAAACCCAGTGCCTCACATGTACTAGGCAAGCGCTCTACCACTGAGCCACAAACCCAGCCCTCCTGTTTATTTTTGTTTGTTTGTTTTTAGACAAGGTCTCACTAAATTACTTAGGGTCTCACTAAGTTGCTGAGGCTAGCCTAAAATTTGCTGGTCTCAAATTTGTGATGTTCCTGCCTCAACCTCTCTAGTCGATGGGATTACAAGTTAGTGACACCCTACCCAGCAGTTTGGCTGATGTTGGCCGGGATAACTAATGCATGTATAGCTGTTGGTGAGTTGATTGGTCTAGAGTGGTTTTTGGCTAGGATAGCCAGAAGGCTGATTGTTCAGAAGGCTCATTCGCACAGTAGTTCCAGGTGTCCAGTGAGTGGAAGCATGCAACGCATCTTGAGGCGTAGATGATAATGGACTTCTGTCAAAGTCAATCTATTGAAGAAAAATAAAAGACTAATCCTGATTCAATGGATGGAGAAATAGATGGCAATACCCTCCCATTTTTTTTATACTGGGGATGGATCCCAGGGGCACTTGGCCCTGAGCAACATCCCTAACCCTTTTTTTATTTATTTAATTTTTTGAGACAGGGTCTCACTAAGTTGCTGAGGCTGATCTTGAATTTGCAATCCTCCTGCCTCAGCCTTCCAAGCAGCTGGGATTACAGCTGAGTGCCATCTGGTTTTCACTATCTTAATAAAGGTTAATATTTGCATGCCATGGATTCCAGCAGAGGACATGTTCAAAAAATTCATTGCAACATTAATGGAAACAACCCATCCTTTCACTGGAGAGAAGACTGGATAGATGAATTGTGGCATAGTCACACAGTGGAATACCATATAGAAATGAAAAACCACCACTCCATGCAACAACACATCTAAGCCTTAGAAAAATCAAATTGAGTGAAAAAGAAGTTACAGAAAACCACATGAAAATAACATTTTGGCTAGGCACAGTGGTGCATGCCGATCTCAGCAACATGGGAGGCTGAGGCAGGAAGATAGCAAGTTTGAGGATGGCCTCAGCAACTTAGTGAGGCTCTAAATAACTTAATGAGACTTTGTCTCAAAACAATAAATAATAAAAGGACTGGGGATATTTCTCAGTGGTAAAGTGCCCCAGGGTTCAATCCTCAGTATCAAAATATTATTTTAAATTTAATATTGTTTGTATTAAAAATAATAATATTTTTATAAAAATTAGAGGTTGAGGGTGTAGCTCAGTGATAGAGTGCTTGATTGGTATGTGTAAAGCTCTGGATTTGATCCACTGCACTGTAAAATAAATTTAAAAAAATTAAAAAGTAAATCAAAACAATGTATTGTTCAGTGGTAATAATGTAAGTCATAACACTGTTTAAAACGAAAACAAAGGGATAAAATAATTCAAGATATGGAGATAGGATTGTTCTTAGGTTGGGCAGTAGAATTAAGCTGGACATTAAGTATCATAAAGTATGTGTTATATATAATTTTGTTTATCAAATATTATTTTTTAATTGGTAAAAAGGAAAGTGAAAAGAAATTTTGAGGAAGCCAGAATTTAAGGAAATGGGTTGCTTCAGCATCAGATCCTATGAAAATCCTCAGCAAGATCAGGCTTGTCTGGAAACCCTGGACTTGGTGACTGGGAGCACACTGATTACCTTTGGAAGCAGCCCTATTCAAATGGGGAGGGCTGATGCCAGATTAGAAGATGGAAAGAAATATGTTATGGAGGAAGTCAGGTTTGGGAACATTGACAAGTCTTTCATATACTACCATCTCCTCCCAAACCCACAACATTAGTGAATGTTTATTGAGGATATTATGTCAGGTACTTTGCATATACTACTGTCATTTTAATCCTTATAGCCACCTCTATGCGTTAGGCTAAAGGACCTAAAATCAAGGCTTTTGTTACCACCAGATATAGTCATCTTTGATCACATATATAGAATCTCTATGATACTAGAATAATAATATTTCATTATTCCATTCCAAACTCTTGTTACAAAGATTAAAATGACTAGGTAATGGCAACCAACCAAAAGGTGATGAATCAAGCCTACCCAGAAATGGGTTATATTTCTTCCTGAGATGCTATTGCTGTGACTTACCACGTTTACCAAGATCTATCCCTTTCAGGCACACAGAATTATACTTCTGTCTCAAAACCACGTGACTTGCTTTGGCCAATGAAAGATGTGATGTGTGATTCTCTAAGCTTTAGGAACTTGTGTGCATTAGACATGGTGGTACATGCCTGTAATCTGGGCTGCTAGGAGGCTGAGGCAAATGGATTCCAAATTCAAGGCCAGTCTGGACAATTTAGCAAGACATTGATTCAAAATTTAAAAAAATAAATAAAGGGCTGGGGGCATAGTTCAATGGTAGAGCACTTGTTTAGTGTGAGTCTCTGAGATTAAAATAAACAAAAAGTGCCAATGTGCATTTTAGTCATGTCCGTTCCCCTGAGTTGGTGATGGAGCTTCTATTAGTCTGCCTTCCCAAGTGACTGGGGGTGGAGAAAGCTTCCCTGTTGATCAGTGTTGGACATAAAATATGAACAAGTATACCTTTGTTAATTTGAGATTTGGAGGCTATGACAGCAAAACCTAGCCTATCTTGCCTGATACATTTCCTTTTTCTAGACATAGAGATTGTGAATGTATAAGAATTGAATAATGAAGTGAAAATATACACAAAGTGCCTTGAACACTCTCTGGTACATGGTAAGCACTTAATAGATGCATTAATGTATATGCTACTAAACAACCAGAGACTTTACATTGTTTTAAAGCACAAATAAATACTAGTTGTAGAAAATGTAAATAGTCGGCAACATTCCTGGCTCACATTTTCTCTAGTGTTTGTGATCTTAGAAGAGATATTTTCATCCTTTGTCACTTCCTCTCTCATATCCATGTAAAAGCACTATATTTGGCTTTGCTTGGGTCATATACTCCTCCACCTTCATGATGGAGAAAAGTTGGGCAAGAATCATGAGCTCTAGAGGTACCAAGGTGTGCATTTTTGAGTAATTTACCAAAAATTTAACCCAATGTTGTCACAGCCTACAAACTACTCTTAATGATGTAACAATTCTATCAGCATGAAAGTCCTTCTTCTTTTTTGGTACTGGGGTTGAACCCAGGGGTGCTTTACCATGGAGCTACATCCCCAGCCCTTTTTTTTTTGAGATAGCATCTCACTATGTTACTGAGGCTGGACTTGAATTTGTGATCCTTATGCCTTAGCTTTACAAGTCACTGGGCTATGGGCATGTGCTACAACACCTTGCATGAAGTTTTCAATGTTAATAAAGTCTATGAATTTTTCCTTTTGTGGATCATGGTGTTATATTTAAAAACTTATCATCAAGCTAAAGATCACATGGATTTTCTGTTATCTTCTAGATGCTTTATAATTTTTCATTGTTACAGTGTAACAACTGTTATCAGCAGAAAAGTCCTTCGTTGTCTTCTTCTTCTTCTTTTTTGGTACTGGGGATTGAACCCATGGGTGCTTTACCATGGAACTACATTCCCATTCCATTTTTTAATTTTCAGACGGAGTTTTGCTAAGTTGCAAATGATGTTAATATCTAATACTGTAGCCTCCCTTGTGGCTTGACCTTAGAGAAAGAAGGTTTTGGTAGTAATGGTTAAAAACATGCACCTCAAGATTACCAAAGAGGAATATTGAGCAGGCAGAAATGGATTATCTATTAAGACAAACAAACTTAGAACCCAGATTTGGGCATTACTGAATTTTTTTTTCATATGTAAAGTGCAGACAATACTTACTTTGCAGTGTTGTTTGAGGATTAGAAATAATGTTCAAGAGCCTAACACTGCTGGTCATGGTGGTGCACACATGACTGTAATTGTAGAGGCTCAGGAGGCTGAGGCAGGATCGCAAGTTCCAACCCAGCCTCAGCAATTTAGTGAGTCCTATCTCAAAATTAAAAAATATAAAGGCCTGGGGATATAGCTCAGTGGTTAAGTGCCCCTGGGTTCAATCCCTGGTACCAAAAAACAAAACAAAATAACAAACAAACAAACAAAACCCAAACCAAAACCAAAAAAATAGACCCTCAATAAACTAACTTTCAAAAGCCAAATGCTAAGGATTTCCTACTATTGAATTCTGAGTCCCAACTCCCACCATAGATCCAAGGCTAGGAAAAGACATGTGTGAATCTAACTAAAACAAAGTATGTTATAAATAATAGAATTTTCATTTAAGGATGAAGTGTTTGCAAGCTTCAGTAGGCCTCGAATGCTCCCCTTCAGGCTCATCTGTTTCCTTTTATAATTTTTATGTATAAGGCACAGAGTGATCAGTGAGGCCAAGCTCAGCTAGTGTCATTCATCATTCAGCAGAAGCTGGAAGGTAAGAAGAATGCCCTGGAGTCCTGGCTTCAGACTCTGCTCAAAGCATCCCTCTATTGCTCAAAGGTGACTCAGAGCTCCTTTTTCTCAGAGCCAATTTTAAAATACATCTAAATGAATACCATTCAGGAATGAACCTTCATACTCAATCTTCCTGTGTTCTTGCCACCAACATATCCTTTGCTTCAAAATGTCTACAATCCACTTTGTACCAAAGCACACTTTCAAATGTGTTTTGGCTGTCCTTGATTTAGTTATTGAATGCTTACTAAGTGCATGCTGTGCAGTAGGTGCCAAACTCACAGAAATAGTTAAGCATGGACACTGCTCTCACATTCCATCTGAGGAAGAGAGGCAGCAAAGTGCACAGAGGCTGGCTGTGATGAGTCTGTATAGGGATCCCAAGTTGGGGATCACGAAGAGTCAAAGACATGAGCTGAATCTTGGGGAATAAGTAGAGACTGCATCAGAAACAAAGGGAGAGAGGCATTCTACACAATGGTACAAGCAAATGAGAAGAAGCAGATATTAACAGCTTAATGTGTATGAGATGCACTTTATTATCACTGGGTGCAGTAGGGAAGGAAGGAAATGAGGCTAGAGAAGTGGTCAGAGGCCAGATAATGAAGGGACCATGGAAGTTGTTGAGCATGGTGTTAGAAAGACAGATTACTCTGGAAGCTGATAAGCATGGTGGATTAAAGCAATGGTGCTTAACTTTCTTTTGTCATAGATTCCTTTAAAAAAACTGAAAAAAAAGGTATAGGCCCTTTTAATCAGAAAAAAAGTACATTCACTCAGACACAAAATGTTGGTTACAACTGCCTGGTTAGGAGTAAGACAGGGGAGCAACTGGCATCAGTCCAGGTGAGACATGATAAGGCCTGAATCAGGCCACAGGAGCAGGGACAGGAAAGAGGAGAGAGATGAGAAATAGAAAGATAGTTGAGTGTAATCAGCAGATCTTATTACCAATTAGATTTGAGAAATGAGGGAAAGGTATGACTCTAGGATGACTAACCCCAGGTCAGTTTGTGGCTCAGGCAATTGAGTAGATGGGAGTGTCACTCATGGAGAGGAGCAGACTTCAGAAGAAAGGACAGGTTCTGTTTGGGAAATGTCGAGTCAAAGGTGCCTGTAGAACATCCAAATAAAGAAGTTAACCATGAAGCTAAATATTCTCTTCCTTTTGATTATTCTTATATGGGATCTCTTAGCCTGATATTCTACAGACTCCACAATTTCTGTGCAACATTTCTGAATTGAGACAAGTATTTCCCCCTTTGTAGAAAGGGATCCAGAGATGGGAGAAGAAATCAAACTTCACACACCCAAAATTGTTCCACAATATTTTTACTAAAAGAATAGATTTTTATTAAGCGCTGTAAGTTTCTTTCCATCAGCATTAACAAAACAACAGACCAAATTCCATCACAGAACAACTCCTGAGACAGTCTCGTTCCTTTCTGAAACATTTCCATTAACTCCTGCAGTTTCCCCAAAGAAGCATCCATTCAAACTTACATTAATAAACTATGGAGCTTTTGTGGTGAGGTGGGCCAAAAAGGCAGGGAATTTGGAATCTGGGAGTGGGAAAGAGAAATACGTATTATCCATCCACTAAACACACTGTCAAGAGCACAGGAGAAGAGATAGTAACACAGGAAAAAACAATGAAAGAATTTCTTACTTTTGTCAATAACATCATTTATCAGGGAACACTAAAAAAATCACTGACTCCTTGCAGTTAAAGTTTCTTTACCTAGTGTGTTAGTCTAAAGATAGAATAGAATAAAATAAAAGGTAGGAGGGGAAGTGCCTTCTGGGAAGTAATTAAAATGAAGTCATCAGATTTGGCAGGGTTATGAGATTAATAAAATCTGAAATATTTAATTTGCTTCATTTACATGAAAATTCACTAGTCATTAGTTACTACCAACACGGACAAAAGAGCATCTATAAAAAGTACAGGGGGCAATATCAAAAGCTGAAATGGGCACCCTAGCACAGGGGATGTTTTATTTTGCTTTTAACTCGGAGAAGATAATTTTGTAAAAAAATGACATTATTTTCTTAGAACATCAAAATAACCTTGGACAATACTGAAGATAATTAACAGTAATAGGGGAATAGGTGCACTGAGCTCTCTACCTGCACCAGCAGACTACTGCAATAAGCCAAGGGAAATGAAAAGAGAAAGTCAAATAAGAAGATGCCAAAGTCACCAGAGGGAGAAAAATATAGGTGACACACAATGGAACAGTGACAATTTCCCCCCCACACCCTGAACCCCAAGCATATTTAGGAAATATGCATCAGGAAGTGAACAAGTATAATGATTAAACCTTAGTAGAATTATACTAACTACTTTAAACTGTGGTCTACTTGTATTGTCATTTCAAAGGAGTGGGGGGCTTAGAGGCTGACATGGTGGCACTGACATGCCCACAGGAGCCTTCTAAGGTTCCAAAGGACTGAATCACCATAACCAAACAGCTACTCCCATATTCTTTCTACCCTACATAAGCATTCCTGCCCCCCCCACCCCACCTTAACCACCCTCCCTTAATGTCTTGTCTGGCTTTCCCAGTGATCAAAAAAGGTTATTGTGACTTGGCTAACAATGTCAGAAAATCAAGATGGAGACAAAAATCAAATGTCCCTAGCCAAAGCAAGTACCACTTCTTGGGCTTTAGTCTACCCAATGTCCTACTGGCTCAGAATGAAAATGATGCAAATGTGCAGAAGTTTGTCAGGCCTGGTCCAGACCAGACTGGCCACTAAAAATGGGTAAGATTTATAGACTGATCCCAAGACACACCAGCAGAAATCAAGGACTACAAGTCCTTGGGGATCAGTGGCTTTACACCACCAGGGTGTTTTTGCTCGTGGTCCTACAAGGTAAGTGGGTCATTTCTGAGAGTTCCAACATGACTCTGTTCAAGAGAGACCACATCACAGTTAGAAAAGGAACCTCAAGTGAAGGATGATAGTCTCTCCAAGATCAGACCCTACCATCCCCAATTTGTCCTCCAATTAGAAAAAGTTCAACTCCCAGCAATGAACCTTAGTTTTTCTGGCTTTGAAGTTGTGCATTTTGGCAGATAAATGAAAATCTAGGCATATGGCCCTTTATTTTCTTTCTTGTAATCTTCTAACTCAAAATGCTGAATTCAAATAAAAGTCACGGTTGCAGGTAAACCACTTGTTTCACCCTGGGCCAGGCTGGAGGATAGTAGAGGTGTGTGGAAGGGAGAAAAGCAAGCCTTTTGGCAAACTGGAATCATCTTTGTCAAAGCAGCAATTTTGCCTCTCACAGTGAATGCCTACAAAATAAGAAGTCTTCTTAATGCTGTGAGAGTTAACAATACTGTCATCTGATTGTGTTAGATAAGATTCAAGATGCACAGAACAGCAACTGAAAAGATACCTTACATTTAACTCCAAGTACTTCCTATTATAAAATGAATATATTATATGTATATATATGCATATATATATATATATATATATATTCATATATTCATTCACTTACAGCTCAGTGATTCTGATTACTTTTAGAGCTCCAAAGGATTCATCCCTCCGTGGCTCAGAAAGAAAATTCCAAGCCACCTAAATTTACTACAAATTCCCTCCCTTGGTGGATACAGAAGTCCTAACCTTCAAGATGTTGGCAAAAGGTTGGGATGGTCCAAGAGAAGTAGGGGTACTAAATCAGGGGAGCTAATTCCAAAGAGGTTTTGGTACACTTTGTTACTGCTTATATCTGGCAAGGTGTACACTCTTGTCATCCTTCTTTGGTTTATGTAAGAAGTATCTGGGCAGGGGACAAGGCACTCCAGGGCTCCTTCCCTCTGCAATTTGTGGCTTCTAGTAAACTGGGCCAGACTAGGATTAAACAGTCTGAGACTGTTTTCAATTTCTCATATTGTCATTGTAAGTGGGCAATTAGCAGCCTTCTGGTCTGAAAAAATAAAATCACCAAGGACCTGCTGTGGGTTAAGGTGCATGGGTTTTTTTTTTTTTTTTTTTTTCAAAAAGAGAGAACCCTGCTAGAAGTCTATAGTCAGTTATAGTCTAGTAGAAATGGTACTTCTTGGGCAAGAATATCATAAAGCCCAAAAGGAGGTGTGTGAGGCTGGAAGCCTCAATTCCTGAATGAAGATACGATGCTAATTTGTTATAAGCCATGTTTCCACCCCTCATATTTTGGCTGTCCAAGGAGGGAAACTGGAAATGTAAAGTTGTCTCAAGATTATCTCCAGCAAGGAGGAACAGCCTCTTTATCCTGGGCAGATCCTAGCCACATGGGGGGCTAAGAATCTTTTACAGAATGCTTCCCAAGGCCCAGGACAGAGTCCTCTGAAGTCTTCCTTGCAAAGGAAATGAAAAGATCCGGTAGTCAAAATGTCAATGAACAAATGAAACAATCTAGGCATGTAAAATCAAATTGTCAAATTTCCTCACACTTCCCTACCCCATCTTTCCAATGTTAGTCTTCCCTCCTTCAGGGATTTCAGGTCTATCTATTCTCACCTGAAGCCAATTTGATGTTGGAGTTCCAGAAGAGATTTGCTTCAAATTGGCTGAAAGCACTTTCGAATGGTAATTACCTCCCATCCTCCTTTTCTCTCTAAACCTTCTTAAAGAAACACTCAACTCTTCCCAATCCCATTCCAACCTCCTGTTTTCACCATATGGGATGTGAGGGCTCTGTTCAAGATTAAGCTTGTAACAACCCAAGTGTTGTTCTGAACAGGCAATCTCTGGAGAGTACTTTGTGTCTGATTTAGAGTAGCCCATCTTCTCATAATTGCAATGGGCTGTGACTTAGTAAGGATTTTAGATTTAAAGTGTGATCTTTTGAAACCCACCACTCCATAGCAGTGGAAGCATTTCTGGGAAATTCAGTAAATCTTCTGGGACATCACCATGTATGTATGTATGTGTATGCATACACATATACACACACACACTTATATATATATATATATATATAAAATATGTATAGATAAATAGATCTGTCTCTTTATATAAAGGGTATGTGTATGCATATAGATACACGCATTCATATATACACCCACCCACACACCCATACACACACATACACACACACATACACACAGAGTCTTTTGAGTCCCTTTCGTACTCAGTTTCATAACATTGATTCCCACCCTTTCAGGGTGTGGGCAGCAGAGAGTGGGTGAACTGCACCACATCTTCTATTTTACAAACAATGCACTGGTTGAGAGGCAGGAAAAATCTGCCCAGTACTTTTCCGACTCACTTGAATCTCCCAGTACAAAGGCCATTGGTAGTTTTTTTAAGTGTATAAAATAAAAAATAAAATAAAATAAGATAAAATAAAATAACCAATACTACTCACTTCCCTGAAAACATCTACCTATCTGATTGTCAGGCCAGAGCTAGAGGTGGTATACAAAAATCCTGGGGTATGTGAGGTGGGAGAAAGAGTGAGGAGGAAGTGGATACTGATTATATATCAAGGTCAGCCCCTTCATTTCATAGAGGAAAAATAGTGAGCAAGCCATAGACAGCTGTTCCCTTGACCCCACAGGTTTATCACGTAAGTCTGCAAATGAATGCCATGATAGATACTCAGAAAACCAAAGCTGGAACTTTTATATAGGACTTTACATGATAACACCTGCTTTCTGACAGTTACTGCCTTACTAGCCTCCCAGAGGAGATAAAGAGAATATTGGTACTATTATATTAAATTTGAGAATTGAAACTAGTTTTGTTGCTATTCACCTTTAACCAGAAATTCCCTGGGTCCTAGGTCGGGGGACCCAGAATAAGATAGAGAAGGGGAATAGATGAATTCAATAGGATATCTTATCAAAATCCTGGATAAATCTAGGGCAAGCATTTATAGCCTCCTCTAACTTGGGCCTAGAATCAGAAAAGTATAGTTTTCCCCTCTTCCTGACTGGTGAAGCCATCTTCAGCTTGTCATTCCTCTTTCCGTTGTGCCACAGTTTCTAGTTTTTGCTCTTGTAAGCGGTTCTTCTCCCCATTCTTCACAGGGAGGCAGCGGTTACCATTATTACACACGTTGCTGTCTCTGGATAAGGCACATTGTGATGGAGCTGGAAGACGATGATCACTCTTCTCTTCCTTGATCAATGTGCCATTGTTTCCGTTTACCTGTGAGCGGGACCGCCCTTGACGAAGCTCCAGGGATTTAGAAATTCCATCTGAAGAGCCCTGTCAAAAACAGAGATAGATGCTCAGTGGAAATGTTAATCTCAAACTGGCTAGCCATTCCCAAATATGTTCATAAACAAACCTGAGGAAGTTGGTTCAGTTCTTTAAAAATACAACACAGATTAAAGCTTGACACTGGATATCAATACTATCAGGATAGTATTCTGATACTTGCCTGAGAATTTAGGGTAAAACAGATTGATCTGACTAAAATCTGATGGCAATGATAACACAATAATGACACAGGTACTGCTTACCAAACTTTACGATATATTTTTTTTCTTCTTTTTTTTTTCCCTAGTACTGGGGATTGAACTCAGGGGCACTTTAAACACTGAACCATATCCTCAGCCCTTTAATTTTTTTTTTTTTATTTAGAGACAGGGTCTTATACAGGGCTTTACTGAGTTGCCAAGGCTGGGTTTGAACTTGCAATCCTCCTACCTCAGCCTCCTGAGCTGCTGGGTTTACAGGTGTGAGCCAATATACCCCTGGCATGTTTTATTTTTTTAATACTTATAGTGATCTAAATGGTAGATATTATGATGTCCCATTTATAAACAAAGAAGCTGAGTCTCAGGAAGATGAAAGTAACTTGCTTAAGATAGAAAGTGGTTGGACCAGAATTCCTCTTCATTTGTGTCAGCCTCTAGTCTCTCAACTTCCATGCAAAATAGTCTAATGCTGTGATTGGTTGTATAAATAAAAGGAAAAGAAAAAAACAGATTTATGTGTAATATTCCACAGAATCTTATTTTTTAATTTTAATTTTTGTTGTGGTAAAAATATAACATAAAATTTACCATTTTAACTACCAGAGGATCTTTTTAAAATTTTTATTTATTTTATCTAATTACAAATTATACATATTTAATGAGACAGTGTGATATTTCAACAAATGCTTACAGTATGCACTGATCAAATCAGTGTAATCAGCATTTCCCTCTCTTTTTAAATTTTTATTGGTTCTTCTTATAACTAAAAATAATCACTTATTTTTCTTTTAATCCCAAGAATGTTAACTGCTATTGCAAATGACATTAACTGCATTACCTTGTGGGCTAGTGCTGATTCTTGATGAATGTTAGTAGGAATAACAGTAGTTTCTGATTACCATGTGGTTGGACATGCTATACAGTCTCCTGTTCATTTTCTAGATAAGACAATAGAGTCTCTCCCCCACAAAAAACAATAAAATGACTTGCTTAAGGTCACTGGTATGCCTAGATTTGTATCCAAGCCTGTTTGAGCCCAGAGGCCTTGTTCTTTCCAATAAGGTACAATACATAATGGAAAGCTAATACCTGTTGAATTTGTGGTTGATTATAAATAAAACCTACTAATTTTCATTGAGTACTTCCCATGTTCCAGGCTCTGTGCTACACACCTTACATATGTCATCTCATTTAATCCTCACAACCCTGCAAGGTAGATAATATTTTCTCTATTATATTCATGAGGAAACTAGGGCATGAGGTTAAGTAACTTGCTCAAGGCCACAGAACCGGTAAATTGCAAAGCCTGATGCAAAGCTAAATCCTTGGGCTTAAAGGTCTATACAACATGGAGGCTACTAAGAAGTGTTGCTCAAGAAAATGGAAATAAGATGAAACTAGTAAAATCCACACAAAGGATGGAGTGAGCCATCTGAGGGAGTCCACAAAGAAATAAAAACATTAGAAACAAGTGACTTAATAACTTGAGAACATATAAAACAATGATGATCTCAGAAGAGAGGACTATAGAATAAGATTTAGTAGGCTAGAATAATTAATTATCTCATGCCCTGGAGAAAGTGTGACTGCATAAAAGGCGAGTCAGCAAGGTAGCAGCAGCTCCGTCTAGTGAAGATGCCTTAGCTAAAAACAAGGTCAACACAAGGATTTCTGTCTAGAATAGAAGGAATCATATCTACAAGAAACTTAAGATCCCTGCCATCCCTTGTTTTCTGTCACTTTCTTCATCTGTAAAATAGAGACTAATAGTATATACTTCATAGGTTCCTGTAAGGATTCAATGAGACACTCCATGTAAAGCATTTAGAACATGTTGTGTCTTGCACAACTCAAATGGTAACTAACATCATTATTCTGATTCTATGGCCCCAAGAAAATTTCTAATACTGTAGTCTCTCTTCTATTTTAAACTTAGAGAAAGAAATTTCTGGCAGTAATGGTTAAGGATATGTGCACTACAGTCAGCCAGACCTGGGTCTGACTTTTGTCTTTAACAATGAGTCATTATGCTGTGTTGGCATCAATTCAGGACAGGGCTCTGGAATCAGTTAGCTTAGACAGGAATGTTATCTCTGATAACTGACTTGATGGATAAGTTGTGGCAAGGTCCTTCATTTTTCTGGGCCTCTGTTTCATCTTATTTTAAATGGGGAGTAATAAGTACCTTACAGGGTATTCATGTGGCTTTGATGAGCTCATACATTTTTTAAAACTGTTTTTTTTAGTTGTAGATGGACATGATATCTTTGTTTTATTTATTTATTTTTATGTGGTGCCGAGGATGGAACCCAGTGCCTCACGCATATAAGGCAAGCACTCAACTACTGAGCTACAACCCCAGCCAGAGCTCATACATTTTTAAGAGTGACTCCAAAAGAGCATGTGTGCAATACATTGTAATAATAATTTCTTATCATAAATCAGTACTTACTAGTACTTATCTCTTAATTCCTTCCTTTTCCCCTACTGCCCAGTCATAACGTAAGTGGTATTGACTCTTTTGTGATCCTGGATGGTATGAGTCAATCACAGAGAAATTGATCTACTCCTTTTGTGCTAAAATTAGAAGATTTTTTTCAGATTTTACAGCTGAGGATCAAATCCTGAATCATGGTGAATTCACCAAAACTGTATCTTCTTGTGGAAACCTATGTGGCTGACTAATTTTCCATCTAGCTGCAATCCTTTTTACCTTAGTGAGCAGTTTCTGGAAAAAGGTGAGCAGCTTTAAAAAACTCCCAAAATAGTGGAGCTGAGGATGTAGATCACTGGTACAGTACTTTCTCCCAAAATCACTGCTCTCTAACTTTGGGTGCATTATAAAATGCTTTGTGTGATATTCCAGCTTCAATTTTTGCTTAAAATAACATTAAAGAAAATTTTTATTCTTTGAGGAAACATTAGATGTTGGGGATTAACCTGGATGCAGTGAGGGTGGATGGTATATAGGAGAGTAGATTTACTATTGAGAAGTGATGACAAAATTGCTTAGGATTAGAGACTGCATTTAAAATGTATGGGGCTTGGTGGAGAGCAGGCCCTCAAGAGTTTTTTTTTGTAATACTATGAGAAGCCTAGCAGTTTTGAGTTCAGTACCAGATTTTTATTTTGTAATTCTGAGAATTGAACTCAGTTGTGCAAGTGCTAGGCAAGTGCTCTATCACTGAGCTGCACGCACAGCCCCTATATGAGACTTTAGATCAGTACAGGAATAGTTTCGCATAGTCTATATTTTGAGGTGGGGGGGAATGTCTAATAAGGATCAGTGGGAACTATGATATAGTTCAAGGCATAGATTGGAAGAAAGTTTAAGACCTTTCTGAGTCATTAATAATAAGCAGAACTACACATACATTTCTCAAAAGAAGAAATACAAATTGCCAACAAATATATGAAAAAATGAATCAACATCCCTAGCAATCAGGGAAATGTAAATCAAAACTACACCTAGATTTTATCTCACTCTAGTTATAACAGCAATAATAATCAAGAATACAAATAATAAGGGGGGAGGGTGGAGGATGGGAAAGGCAGCGGAGCACAACAGACACTAGTATGGCAATATGTAAATCAATGGATGTGTAACTGATGTGATTCTGCAATCTGTGTATGGGGTGAAGGTGGGAGTTCATAACCCACTTGAATCAAAGTGTGGAATATGATATGTCAAGAAATTTGTAATGTTTTGAACAACCCACAATAAAAAAAAAAAAACAAATAATAGGGCTGGGGCTGTAGCTTAGTGGCAAGAGCACTTGCCTAACATGTATGAGACACTGGTTTGGATCCCTAGCACCTCATTTAAAAAAAGAACACAAATAATAATAAATGCTGGTGAGGATATAGGGGAAAAGTTATACTCACACATTGCTGGTGGGACTATAAACTAGTATAACCAATTTGGAAATCAGTATGGAGATTCCTCAAAAGACTAGAAATGGAACCACCATGTAACCCAGCTATCTCATTCCTTGGTATTTATTCAAAAGAAGTAAAATTAGCATACTATAAGAATACAGGCATCTCAATGTTTTTAGCAGTACAATTCACAATAGCCAAGTTATGGAACCAGCCCACATGACTACCAACAGAGGAATGAATAAAGAACATGTGATATGTATGCACAATGGAGTTTTACTCAGCCATAAAGAGTGAAATTATTTCACTAGCCAGTTAATGGATGGAATCATAAAGCTAAATGAAAAACATGAGACCCAGAATGTCAAGAGTTGAATGTTTTCTCTCTTACATGGAATCTACAGGAAAATATGGATAAAAAGGGGGTATCCTATGAAAATAGATGGAAGATCAGTAGAGTAGAGGAAGAGAATTTAGGAGGAAGAGGGAGGGACAGGAAATAGAGGAACTGTGGAATGGATTGACCAAATTATGTACATATATAAATACACCACAGTGAAAGTATATGTGTGTGTGTGTGTATGTGTGTGTATCCAATTAAAAAAATCAACAAATAAATAGAAGGAATACCAGTAGAATAGAGGAAGGGGAACAGGGGGAGAGATGAGAGGAGGGAAGGGGGAAGTACTGGGGACTGAAATGGAGCAAATAATATTCTACGCATGTATGATTATGTCAAAATGGACCCACTATTATGTATAACTATAATGCACTAATAAAAACATTTTAAAAACAAGCAGAATGTTAATGCCCCCTCCCTTTTCCACATTCAGCAAAGTGCAAAACACTGTTCAAACATTTCTGGTGGCCCCTTAGAAGCTTAGGCAGACTGTAGGCAACTACACTGTTCATTACACTCTGGTACCTTTCTGTATCTATGTAGAAAATACTATGTTAGACACAGGTCTTTAGGACACATTTGAATCTGCCTTGTGGCCTCATTCAGGGTTAAGGATGTGCCTCTGCAGCCCTGCAGGAAGAGTTCTAGGCAGGTTAACCCTCACTAGACTTTTAGAGAGGAGGGGAATGGAATCAAATGCCTGGAGAAGATATGACAACTTCCTTCCCTGAGTAGCTCAGGTTTCCATGTCTGTGATGTCTGGCAACTCAGTTAAAAAAGAAGATTATCAAACAGAAAATAAAGAGTCTCGACAAAAGGTACTTACTTGTTTATTTCCTTTTTTGTGTCCTTTGGATCCTCTACCAGTCTGCTCTTTTCCATGCCTTTAGCAAGTGGGAGAAAAAATGATCATGAGAAACACAAAGCCCACATCCATATCATTTTCACTTGGTTAGCTGCTCATCTCCTCTAGGAAGTTTGACACAGCTTAGTTAGATGCCCCTCCTCAGTTACTATTATAAACCTATGTTTCTGTCCTTTTCATATTATATTACCATATAGTACATATACTGTATTATACTGTTCCACTTTCTCTAGTACAAAACTTTTTTTCATCAAGACAGAATATTTAGTATATGTTTGCTGAACTAAACAGAAAATTGGCTTTAAATATGGATAGTTGGTTAATGCCTCTTACCATAATAGAAGGATTCAATAGCTGGTCATTTCCCAAGGGCACCTTGATTGACACTAGCTCATACCAACCCATTTGAATACATACCCCTTTCCTGGCCCACCGACAGAAACCACTTGCATGCCAAAGGATCCTCGGCCTCTGGAGGATCTGCTGCCAGCCCACTGGCCCACCACCATACCAGCAATCTCCAGTTTTCCTCCTTGGGGTGGGATTGGATGGAGACCTGGCAAGAGAGGAGGAACAGCAGCAAAGAATGCTAAGTGCAAGGTCCTACAATCTTATCTCCATTTCTCTCTGATAAGAAGACTATGCAAATAACATGGAGTCATGATGGAAGCAAATATAGGGGGAGGTGGTAAAAGATCTGTATATGTATGTGTATATATATATATATATATATATATATATATCCATTTTAATAACAGGTATGAGTGATTTCATTTTTGACTATAGAGCCCAGCAGTAAGAATTCAATATCTGTTGAATATTGAAGTCAGAATTCAATATCTGTTGGAATAATATCTTAAAATATAGTTACTAGAAAATTATAGGTTAAACCCACTCTTGATACAGATATGTATCACTACCCACTATACAATTAGCCAGACAACCAAACTAAACAGGAAAAAAAAAGAAGCTAGAATAACAGCAATTTATAATTAAAAAGCAAGAAAAGTAATAATTGAAACTCAGGACCATTCAAGACAGGATGGTAATATAGTTATTTAAGACAGAGGAAATTCCAACTCTGTGTATGTAAACCCACAAGCATAGCTGAGGTTTGTAATATGGCCATCAAAGAATATGTATAGGGTTCTAATAGGCATTTTAGTTTATGGGAAAAAAAACCCCAAAGGTAATAACCCTTAACTCATTAATCAAGTAGTTAGCGAAGAGCTCTTTGTTTGTATAAAAGTGAGAATCCCAGGAGGTAGGAACTATACTCTTAAAAGGGGCAAGGAAAATTTATATTTCTACTGTGTCTTTTTGGGAGGAAGGAGGCTACCATGGACCACCACTACCTGGAGACTATAGTATTACTGGTAGCTGGGACAATGGTGACAACCTCCTGAGAAGTTGGCCATAATTAAGATGACTTCTGAGACTTACAGAATAAAGACAACACACAAAGAATCAAAGAAGAGCTGGGTGTGGTGGCATGTGCCTCTAATCTCAGCTACTTGGAGGTTGAGGAAGGAGGATCATAAGTTCCAGGCCAGACTCAGCAAGTTAGACCCTGTCTCAAAAACAAAACAAAACAAACAAACAAAAAGGCTGGGGATATAGGTCAGTGGTAGAGCACTTGCCTGTCATGTGCAAGGCCCTGGATTCACTCCCTGGTAACATAAAACAAAATGAAATAAAAACAAATAATCAGAGGAGAGATCTGTAGAACCACTTTAAAGTAATGAAATAGCTAGTTTCCTGGATTTTAAGATTTGATTATTACCCAACTGAAGAAGAGCTGACTTTCACACTGCTCATCTAGCCCAGCTTTGAACTAAACATCCATACTGAATTTTGTGATTCCCCAAAAGATCATTTTTAAGAGAGGAGCAATGAACAACACACACATTCAACATAGCAATGACACTCTCACATGATCACAGACTTGTGCTATTTCATGTTAAAAGGTTCCCATTAAAATATCCTGTTTCACCAGGAGACAGGTTGCTTAAAATATCAGGTTGCTCAACAAGTGCTGGCGAGGATGTGGGGAAAAGGGTACACTTGTACATTGCTGGTGGGACTGCAAATTGGTGCAGCCAATTTGGAAAGCAGTATGGAGATTTCTTGGAAAGCTGGGAATGGAGCCACCATTTGACCCAGCTATTCCCCTTCTTGGTCTATTCCCTAAAGACCTAAAAAGAGCATGCTACAGGGACACTGCTACATCGATGTTCATAGCAGCACAATTCACAATAGCAAGACTGTGGAACCAACCTAGATGCCCTTCAATAGACGAATGGATAAAAAAAATGTGGCATTTATACACAATGGAGTATTACTCTGCATTAAAAAATGACAAAATCATAGAATTTACAGGGAAATGGATGGCATTAGAGCAGATTATGCTAAGTGAAGCTAGCCAATCCCTAAAAAACAAATGCCAAATGTCTTCTTTGATATAAGGAGAGTAACTAAGAACAGAGTAGGGACGAAGAGCATGAGAAGAAGATTAACATTAAACAGGGATGAGAGGTGGGAGGGAAAGGGAGAGAGAAGGGAAATTGCATGGAAATGGAAGGAGACCCTCAGGGTTATACAAAAGTACATACAAGAGGAAGTGAGGGGAAAGGGAAAAATAATACAAGGGGGACAAATGAATGACAGTAGAGGGGGCAGAGAGAGAAGAGGGGAGGGGAGGGGAGGGGAGGGGGGATAGTAGAGGATAAGAAAGGCAGCAGAACACAACAGACACTAGTATGGCAATATGTAAATCAATGGATGTGTAACTGATGTGATTCTGCAATCTGTATATGGGGTAAAAATGGGAGCTCATAACCCACTTGAATCAAAGTGTGAAATATGATATATCAAGAACTATGTAATGTTTTGAACAACCAACAATAAAAAATTAAAAAAAAAAGAAAACAAACAAACAAAAAATATCAGGTTGCTTAAAATATTAGGGCTACCTAAGCATGCTTGTTGATTTCTTGTTAAGGAGCAGCTCAAATGTCACCATAATTTATACATATATGTATATGTTTACATGTATATGTGTGTATTTGTATGTATATTTGTGCATTTATTTCCCCTACTAACCTGTAATCCTTTGGAAGGCATGAACAATGATATTTACATTTATCTCTATGCTTCTGGAGCAGAAGGAAGGGAAATGTGTCAGGTCAACCCCCAGAGTAGAAATGGCTATATCAAATAATTTATTCCCATTGGTCATTTATTCCTACTGCTCTTCCTGCAAGCTTCTGTGCAAACATACAGATCCAGTTCATATGAATTGTAGTTCTCAAAATAAAAAAGTCAATCCTGGTTTTTCTGTCAGTCACTTTGCGAGTTTGGTTGGTTAAAGTCAAATTCCTGGGGACCAACTACCTCTATGGAGAGAGGTCTGGGAATTCATAGGACTTTCTTTCCCAGTCTGCATCCCTCCATCTCAAATAGGATGCTCCTCAAACTACCACAACAGAGCACAGAATGTAAATGAAGTATGATATATATGAAACTGGTAATTCTGTAATAGCAATGAGTACTGGTTGGTTATTATGAAATGAATTGGATGGTAAATACCTCATTCTGACATACTGACCTGCAAACCCTCGGCTCCTTCCTTGAGGGGGAGGTGGCATTGAACCCATGGCTCGGGAATAAAGTGAAACAGGGTACAGAGAGGGCACCATAGGAGGCACAAAAGTAGGTGATGGAAGTAGAGCAGAAGGTGGTGGATGATTCATGTTGACTCCTTCAAGGATACTCTGTCTCATCTTTTCCACTTTGGTTGCCAGGTCAGCCTTCAAATAAGGAGAAAATAGTAATAGCAGCTGCCATCTTTTAAACTTCTCCTATGTTTCAGGCTCAGTTATTGAGCACTTTAGGTATGGCCTCACAATTCTATTCCCATTAAGGGAATTGACGTCTGGAGTTAAATGGCTTCAGGCCACACACTCAAGAAGCCCATCTAACACCAAAGCCCTCACTCTTCTCATGAAACCACACTACCAATCATATTAGTATTGACTGAGGGTTTGTGAGGCACATTAACTAGACCAATGAAAACAAATATAACAATAAGAATTTACTGATGGTCTCTTACATGGCCAGCAATAGGATAGATAATTTATTTTTATCTTATTTTCTTTCTTTTGTTCTTTTGAAATGTTGGGGATTGAACACAAGTCCTTGTGTAGGTAGGTTAGGTCATTTTTTAAGGGACAGGTAACAGAATCAGGTAAAAGAGAAAAGAACAAAAACCCGATATATAGGAAGCCTTAATTTCAACTTTCTCCCCTATCTGCAGGATTGGAGACCCTAAGTTCTGCTTAGGCTCAAACTTCTTCTGGAATGGGTAAAATAGTAAATATATTAGGTTTTGTGTGTCACACTGTGTCTGCCACAATTACTCCACTCTGCCACTGTTGCATGAAAGCAGAGGTGATATGCAAACAAATGAATGTGGCTGTGTTCCAATAAAATTTTATTTACAAAAACAGGGGATGGACTGTCTTGCAGAAAACAGGAGGCAGACTGAGTAGCTTGCTGACCCCTGCTCTAAAATCTCAGCTAATTCCCTCCAAATGGATGAAAGAGTGAGTAATCTTTCCACTCCCTTGTCTTTTCTCACTTTTTCCAAAGTTTGGCTGTAAAAATTCTTCCACTTCTACCCTTTCATCTGCTTTACCTATTTCTAAACAGTTTCATTACAAAAAAAAGATCATCACATGCAAAAGTGACTTACAGTTTTTGTAAATAAGGGAAATGAAATCCTAAGAGTTAGAGAAAAAGCATATACTATGACTGAGTATTCCATGGGGAAGAAATATGAAAAAGGACATGATTACTTCAAGCTCATACAAAAACTTTCAACAAGCTGGGATGGTGGTGCACACCTGTAATCCCAGTGGCTCAGGAGGCTGAAGCAGAAGGATCACAAGTTCAAAGCCAGCCTTAGCAATTTAGCAAGGCCCTAAGCAACTTAGCAAGACCCTGTCTCAAAATAAAACATTAAAAAAAACTTTCAACATATGATTTTATAACATGTACATTACAAGATTATACTTGGGGTTTGGGGCCATGTTGGTTCAATTAGGTTAAGGTTAGAAACACTTTTCCCACTTCTGCTCCCTCCCTCTCCAATGTTTCAGCTCTTTTTCTTCTCCCTGCCCATTCATTCATTCCCGTTCAGCAGATTAGAGATGGCCCTCAGCAACTGCCCAATGTGCTGGTACCTGGCCATCGCAGAGTTCAACCAGGGATACTCGTTCTCGGCCTGCTTTAATGAGCTTGCTCTGGAACAGCTTGCCATCAAAGTAAATCCAGGGGCAGCAGTGCTCCCAAGGGACTGGCTGGCCACAGGCATCATTTGCAAAGAGAGCTGTGTCGACCCCACTCATGAAGAGGGCAGCAAGCTGAATCCCTCGGGCATCCAGTTTCTCAATCTGAAACAACCACAGAGGAGAAATTAGTATTAAAAAACTAGGGTTGAGGGCTGGCTCAGCAGTAGAGTGCTTGCCTAGAACGTGCTGGGCCCTGGGTTCGATCTTCAGCACCACATAAAAATAAATAAAAAATTAAAGGTATTATGTCCAACTACAACTAAAAAATTTAAAAAAAAAAAACCCAAACTAGGGTTGAGCATCCCTAATCTGAAAATCTGAAATCTAAACTGCTTCAAAATATGATACTTTTTGAGCACAGACATGATCCCACAGGTGAAAACAACCACACCTGGCCTCACATGACAGGTCACAGTCAAAATGCAGTTACCCTAAAAATATCATAGAAAATTACCTCCAGGCTATGTGTATGAGCATATACAACACAAGTGCATTTCATGTTTAGACTTGGATCTTAGCTCCAAGATATCTTATTAGGTATATGTAATACTTAAAAATCCAAACAAAATCTGAAATCCAAAACAAATCTGGCCCCAAGCATTGCTGATAAGGGATATTCAACGTGTACTGTTACTGATAACATTTATTCTTATTCCTGACAAAGTAGTTCTTTCTTTTTATTTTTTTCAGTGCTGGGGATTGAACCCAGAGCCTTGCACATGCTAGGAAAGTGCTCTACCACTGAGCCACACCCCGGCCCTTCTGTCATGCTAATTCTTGCAGTTAAATTTGAACATGTGCTTTTTAATACAGACCTTTGAATACACAATTAGCTTTTATCTATGTTTTTCCCTGAGATGACTTGAAAGTTACTCATAAGGTTAGAGGATATCAACTTTAAGAATCTATTCTAAGAAGTAGAGATGTGAATAAAATTTTATCCATAAAGATGCTAATTATAACATTACACATAACAGGGGAAAACTATAAACATTATAATAATTAAATGATACATCCATATGATAAAATATTTACTAAAATTTATAACCTATAGAAAATATATGTTATATTGTGGGAAAAAACACAATATAGTCATCACTTGGTATCACTGGGGATTGGTTCCCAACAAGCATAATGAAATTCATATATATTCAAGTCCCTTTTGTATTTGCATAACCTACACATATCCTCCTATATACTTTATAGCATATAGATTATGTATAATTCCTAATATTCAATGTAGATGAAATGTAAATAGCTGTTATAGTGTATTATTTAGGGAATAATGACAAGAAATAAAGTTTACACATCTAGTATTAATGCAACTTTAAAAAAATATTATACATCTGTGGTTGGTTCAATCTGCATACACAGAAACTGTGGCTACAACTACTTAAGAAACATCAATATGCATGACAAAAGTCTGAAAGAGTCAATCCTCAGCATAACACACACACAAAAACCACTGGAAGAAAACATCAACAGTTTTCACAGTGGTTATCTCAAGTTGGTATGTTAGATGGCTTCAATAGGAAAAAGGGAAGTATTTTCAGGTGCCTGCTAGATGTGGTTGGGCATCAGGAGCTGCTCTACCATCCAGCCATACTACTTTACTCCAAAAAGGAAACACTTTTTGTCCTAGGATGATTGCATCTTTCCCATAGTTGATCTGAAATAAATTAAGATTTTTGCTATTGTTGTACTGGGGATTGAATCCACAGCCTTATAAAGGTGAGTCAAGAGCTTTACCACTGAGCTACATCCCAGCTCTTAATTTTTTTTTTTGTATCAGAGATTGAACCCACAGGTGATTAACCCTAAATTGATTAGGACCTCACTAAGTTGCTGAGGCTGGCTTTGAACTTGAGACCCTCCTGCCTCAGCCTCCCTAGTCACTGGGATTACAAGTGAGCATCATTGTGCCTGGCTAATTTTTTTCAATTTTAAGACAGGGTCTTACTAATTTGCCCAGGCTGTCCTTGAACTTTTGAACCTCCTGCCTCAGTCTTCAGAGTAGATAGGATTACAGACATACAACAGTGTACCCAGTTTAAATTAAAATTTTACAAGTATTTTTCTTTTTTTATTTTAAAAAAATATTTATTTTTTTAGTTTTTTAGAGGGACACAATATCTTTGTTTTATTTTTATGTGGTGCTAAGGATCATACCCAGTGCCTCATGCATGCCAGGTGAGCACGCTACCACTTGAGCCACATCCCGATCCCTATTTTTCTTTTTTTAGTACAAGAGATTGCAAGGGATTGAACCCAGGGCCTCTTGTATGTTAGGTAAGTGCTACAACTTTGAGCTACACTCCTATCCCCAAGTATTATTTTTTTTTTTGAGAAGAGTTCTCCTTGTTACCCAGTTTAGTACTCCTGGGCTCAGGGGATCCTCCTGCTCTAGCACCCAAGTAACTGGGACTACAGATGTGTTGTCACTGAATCCAACTCAGTTTTGCAAATCTTATTCATTTAATCTTCTGGTTTACCTTAGGGCCTCAAAAGAACATAGCTACCGAAGTCAGGGGTTGGGATATTCTGCATTGACAGGCAATATTTATTGAGTACTATGAACTTAAAATATGCAAGAGACTATTTACATGTATTATTTTACTTAATATCCTCAAAATCCTACAAGTAAGGAAACTAAAGCTAGAGAGTTTAAGTAGCCTGTCCAATGTCACACAGCTGGGACATTATGAAGCCAGAATTCAAACTGAAGGCAGCGTTCCTTGAGAGCCTATCATTTATGCTACCATCCTGTACTGCCTTCAATTACATGGTGGACTTATTTTTCTTCCTCATGCTTTTCTATACTTCCCCCTAGTACCCAGTATGTATTATTAAAGGGGGGATGGACATTTATTCGGAAATAAGCAGGGATACCAGGATAAGTCTCCTATAGTACTTCTTATAAGAGTCAGAGGTGGGCATTATGCTGCACACCTGTAATCTCAGAAACCAAGGAGGCTAAAGCAGGAAGATCATATGTTCAAGGCTAAGCTCAGCAACTTAGTGACACCAAACAAAAGAAAATTGTTTGGTACCAGGGATTGAATTAAGGGGTGCTTAACCACTGAGCCACATCCCCAGCCCTTTTAAATTTTATTTAGAGACAGGGTCTTGCTGTTGCTGAGGCTAGCTTTGAACTTGTGATCCTCCTGCCTCAGCCTCCCAGGCCACTGGGATTATAATTGTACACTACTGTGCCTGGCCAAAAAGTTATTTTTTTACAAAGAGAGTTGGACACATAGTCTATGGGCCATGATTTATTTGCCTTGCATAATATCCATCTTTATTGTCCATTTTCATCCATCAATATGGGGATAGTATAGCAGGCATCTTTTGATTTTACTGACAGATTTTTGTATATTTGACTAAGGTAAGTCAATCCTTACTTGCAGAACTCATTCCCCCCCACCCGTTCCGGGAGAAAAAGACCCTACAGTACAGGAAAAAGTTAAATAAAGGTAGAATCAAATCACCTTGAGTTCTTGGAGTTGATCTGGTTCATAAAGCTGGGTAGACACTGCCTGTGCAAGAAAGGTGTCTAGCTCATGGCGATGCAGGATTCTGCCACCAGGCCACTGAACCATGTAGCTAGAAAATAAAAGCATCATTATTAGGCCACAAGACCTCATGAATTTATCACATAACCACTTATTAAGTTGAAAGCTATTATGGACCAGATCCTAGGCTAGGTTTTGGCAATTACAAAAGAATAAAGTAGAAGAATCTCTGCATTTGATTACACATAGTCTGGGTGACAGAGGAGATAGGCTTGTACATCAGCAATGACAGGACAGTGTTTTAAGTATCAAGAATACACAGGGTTCTGAGAGCACAGAAGAGTCCCACAACTCTAAGAGTGGGGGAGGGTATTCTGAAAAAGTCAGCAGGAGCTGAGTTCCAAAGGGTCTGTAGAATTTAGTGAGACAAAAGAAAAGTTAAGGAAAGATGTTCTCGGTTGACTGGAGAATATGTGTAAAGGCATGGAAGCATCACTTGGCAAAATGTACCTGGTTCAGTACTGCTGTAGCTAAGAATGTTTAGAGTGATAGGAAGTAAAATTAGAAAGTAGGCCAGATCAAGTGTCTCCACTCATAAATATGGAATTTGGACTATCATTTTGAATTATGGGAGACATTTAGGGATTGTCAGCAAGAGTGGTATTAACTGTTTTGGTGTTGATGGGCTTAGAGGGAAAGAGAGAAAAGGCATGGATACCAGTTGGGAGGTAAATGAATCAGTGGCCAGAGAGGGACTGAACAAAGGCACTAGATGATGAAGATATGGAGTGAGCAAGGTGACAAATGCAAGAGCTATTAAGGAAATAAATCCATAAGACTTAGTGATGGATTTTTTAAAAAATTGCAGTACTAGGGTGAATCCTTGGGTTTTCCACATGATAGGCAAGTGCTCTACCACCGAGCTACATCCATAGCCCTTGGTCATGGGTTTTATGGGAAGGGAGTAAAAAGAAGGGGAGAGTCTAAGTCTCTTAAAATTCTAGCTTGGGCAGATGGCTAGATGATATGGAGTCATAGATTTCTAAGATAGATAATCCACTAATTAAATAAATATGTACTCACTGATGAGTATTTGAATTGAATGTCCATGAACTGAATATGCTTTACTGTTTTAGACACTAAGAATGCAGAAAGAGAGACAGAGACAGAGAGGAAAAAATACAAATATATCAGTACAAATTTGTTCTTAGCTCCCTGAAAGCTGACAACAATGATCATACATAATTACTGAAGCTGTATAAGACTTCGGAAGTTTGGCATTTCAAACAAGCAGTGTTTTCTTGAGTGGCACATGGGATAGGTTCCTGGGAAGTCTGGTAGTAACCATGAGACAGTATGGTACCCTGGAAAGAGTCAGGGTTCTACAGTCAGTCTGGCTTAGAATCTAGAAACTCTCTGAGCTAAATATTTTTCACCTAGAATGACTAAAACAGCATAGGCATTTCTACATCATTATTCTTTCTTCAAACCCAAAGTGTTATTTCTCTGAGTTCCAGGATGAGATGGCAGGACATGCCAAAAGAATCCTGTTGCTGCTGCTTCTTCTTTTTCATATATATATATATTATATATTTTTGGTGGACCATTTATTTTATTTATTTTTATGTGGTGCTGAGTATTGAACTCAGTGCCTCACACATGCTAGGCAAGTGCTCTACCACTGAGCTCCAATCCTAGCCCACTCCTTTTGCTTCTTTAGGAACTAAATTCTAAATGAGTGGGCTCCCTAGGAGGGATCTCCGTGGGATCCAGAAAATTTCCCTTTATTCAGAAACTTTCTATTTTCACTACTCACACTTTATCCACATGGAAAATTTATTCCTTATTACCTATTTTATATTTTTGATGCTATATTATTTAGCATGCAATTTGTAGCTAATCTTTAATAAATATAAAATATTCTTGTTTATAATACTTTTTGCCTTGAGGACTATTCTATCTGATATTAATGTCATTCTTCAATTTAATTTTCACCTTTCTTTTATTTAAAAAATTTCCATCTTAGTTTGTTGGCAAGATGCAAAACACCAATAGAAGAAAATGAACATGAACACAATATACCTATATTTAAAGTCACAGAAGATCTTATTAATGGAATAAATGATGTTTAAGTGCTTGACTGATTTTGTACAAAGAATACATATTTTTCAAGTGCCCATGTGGGTTCCCATGAGTTCTAGGTCCTTGCTTATCTCTGTTTATTAAAACTTACTTACTATAAACTTGCTGGTATAGTACGTGGCATAGGGCAGATGTTGATAAATATTTACTGGAAGAGTGACTGAATGCAAAGCAAAACAAACAAAACCCCACAAAAGCAAATCCTCTGGAACTAGAGAATATTCTGCTAAGTGAAATAAGCCAATCCCAAAAAACCAAAAGGCCAAATGTTTCCTCTGATAAGCAGATGCTGACCCATAGGGTATGTGTGGGGGAGGATGGTAGGGAAGAATAAAGAAACTTTGGATTGTGCAGAGGAGAGTGAAGGGAGAGGAGGGGGTGTGGGGATAGGAAAGATGGTAGAATCAGATGTTATTACCCAATATACATGTATGATTACACTATGGGTGTGACTCTGCACCACAGATAGCCAGAGGAATGAGAAGTTGTGCTCCATTTGTGTACAATGTGTCAAAATGCATTCTACTGTCATGTACAATTAATTAGAACAAATTTTTAAAAAATTAAGAAGAAAACAAATAGGAAAAACAAATCAAACCCTCCAAAGCAAAATTGTAACAGTATCATCTTAAATTATATGTAAGAAAAACTTACCTAAAGGAGTTAAGTGTGCGAAACAGGCAAGCTCATAGAAAGTTTAATATGACACAAAGAGTATGAGTTTACAGATTGTTCTGGGTACTCTAAGGAGAGAGTAGTGACTGACTAAATGTACCTGACAGAATCAGAGAAAGCTCCATAGAGGAAGAAACATTTAATTTCCTGGGGACTGCAGCTTTGGTTTGGTTTGGTCTATACTTTAATATTAATTTGAAATCTGAATTGTCTCTCTAGCCTTAGTATAATGAAGGGCAGAGCAGGTGTTCAATAAATATTTGTCAAACAAATGTGTAAATGTCAGGATATTCAGAAGGAAATTCTAAGATCCATCTTTGAGCTGGAACTGCCATTCAACTAGTATTGAACGAATTAGGACACAAAGAATGTAAGGGCCAATAAATCAGAGGAGCATAGGGCTTAGAAATGGGACAGTAGAAAATAATAACAGATATAAAATGTACTATCTTCTGAATTATATAATGCTTCTGGGTATTTTCTCTGGCAAAACTGTAGCATTACTTATTTCCCAAGGAAATTCCTCAATCTCAAGGACAAGATGACATCCTTACTATTAGTAGTGGTTATATTATTAAACATACTTTTAAAGTACTACATTCTATTATAATATGCAGCAAATTATAAACTACTCATATGAATAACATTTAGTTGATGCGTATGATATTCTACACATCTTGCTAAGGACTTTATGTTCATAGAATGTAATGGAAATGAATAAAAACTTGGATGCTAACATCTTTGGTTCTAAAGGAGGTTCTGATATACCTTTTTCATGTGACTTCCAACAACTGCTTTTAAACTCTAGGTGATTTAGTTTGCTCATCTCTATAATGGGAATAATACCATCTGCATCTCAAAAGTCTATAACAGAGAGGACAGTGATATAGGCATGCCTACTCAGTATGCTGAGGCACGAAGATTGCAAGTTCAAGGCCAGCCTCAGCAACAGAGTGACACCTTTTTCTCAAAATAAAAAAATAAAAAGGCCTGGAGTATAGCTCAGTGGTAGACTGCCCCTTGGTTCAATCCCTAGTACAGGCCAGTTTGTCCCAATTTATACCCTATCCCCAAGCAGTGTGTCAGCAAGGATTGTTATTGTTAATATTTGATGACTTAATGGGTAAAATATTGATTGCTAATGGTGAGGTTGCATATGTTTTCCAAACTCTTACTTACTTCTGTGAGTAGTTCATGTCTATCATAAACATATCAGTTAATTTACTTGTTCTATCTACACCTCCTTCTCAGATAATCTAAAGCCTTTTCTTTATAATAACGAGAGCTACAAGGGTTGGACAGCTAATCCAAGTCAAACCAATCCATGGCTTGCCAATCAGTCTTGAGAATTTAAACTAAAAAAGCAGAGACCAGTGAAGCAGACATGCAAAAAAATGGCTACAGAGGCCCAAGTGAGACTGGGCAGTCTCAGACTCTGACTTTCCAGGACAGTTCCAGTATGTACCACTTTTCTTATTTTATGGATCATGTTCACAGGGTGGGCTTTTAGGAAATGATTGAATCACCAGGGCTGTAATTTCATCAGTGGATTAATTCACTTGAATGGTTAAAATTTTGAATGGGTTTGTTGGAGATAACTGTCAGGAGGTAGGGAATGGCTGGAGGAAGTAGGTCCTGAGGACATGACTTTGGGTACTCTATCTGTCCCTGGTCCTTTCCTTTCTCTCTCTGCTTCCTGGCTGTCATGAGCTGAGCAGCTTTCCTCTACGATGCCCTCCACCATGATATTCTGCCTCGTCACAGGCCCAGAGCAATGCAGCCAGCCAATAATGGACTGAATTCTCTGAAACTGTGATCCAAAATGAACTCTTCGTCCTCAAGGTTGTTCTTGTCAGGTATTTTTATTACAATAATAAAAGCTGACTAACATAAGAATATCATTTACCCCTTTGGAGTTCTGGTTTCTAAAAAGCCTTTTTTTTTCTTCCTGTAGTTTTATTTCGCTATAGATTCAAATTAAGATACATTTTTAGTAACTGCAATTTTCCTCTTCACAGGCAAAAACCCATAAGGTGTTCTTTGATTATGTGACCAAAGAACAAATCCTACTACAAAGATGGCACACAATCCAGACTTTCCCTTCTAGCTGGCCCTCAAAACCCACATTTACAATATTTTACACCAATTAATTCTATACCAATATTCTATAACAGTATGTAGATATTTGCAAAGTGATACCTTTTCCCAAAAATATATGAATGTGTATGTATATTCATGTGTATGTATGTGTGTGTATGTGTGTGTGTGTGTGTGTGCGCGTGTGTATCTTTACTTTCTTTGAACTGTGGATTAAAGTAAAGTACACATAGTAAGGGAAAAGGTTTAACATGTAGGAACAGAAAAAGCTCCAAAAATTTAATTTAAGTTAGTCCAGATCTTTTAAGCAAAAGAATTCATAGTATATTTCTTCAGCACTCAAATACTAGCCATTCAAATTAACATGAAAAGCTGCAAAAAAATCATCATAAACAAAGTTCACAAACCCTTTTTGCAAGTGGTCTTTTCTCCTAAAGAAGACTGTCAATCGAATTCAAACTAAAAAGTTTTTTCTCAGCAAGAGAAATAATATGTGAGGTGAATAGGGAGCCTACATCCTGGGAACAAATTTTTACCCCTCAAACATCAGATAGAGCTCTGATCTCTAGAGTATACAAAGAACTCAAAAAATTAGACAATAAGAGAACAAACAACCCAATCAACAAATGGGCCAAGGACCTGAACAGACACTTCTCAGAGGAGGACATACAATCAATCAACAAGTACATGAAAAAATGCTCACCATCTCTAGCAGTCAGAGAAATGCAAATCAAAACCACCCTAAGATACCATCTCACTCCAGTAAGATTGGCAGCCATTATGAAGTCAAACAACAACAAGTGCTGGCGAGGATGTGGGGAAAAGGGTACACTTGTACATTGCTGGTGGGACTGCAAATTGGTGCAGCCAATTTGGAAAGCAGTATGGAGATTTCTTGGAAAGCTGGGAATGGAGCCACCATTTGACCCAGCTATTCCCCTTCTTGGTCTATTCCCTAAAGACCTAAAAAGAGCATGCTACAGGGACACTGCTACATCGATGTTCATAGCAGCACAATTCACAATAGCAAGACTGTGGAACCAACCTAGATGCCCTTCAATAGACGAATGGATAAAAAAAATGTGGCATTTATACACAATGGAGTATTACTCTGCATTAAAAAATGACAAAATCATAGAATTTACAGGGAAATGGATGGCATTAGAGCAGATTATGCTAAGTGAAGTTAGCCAATCCCTTAAAAAACAAATGCCGAATGTCTTCTCTGATATAAGGGGGGTGACTCAAAATGGGATAGGGAAGAAGAGCATGAGAAGAAGACTACCACTAAATAGGGAAGAGAGGTGGGAGGGAAAAAGAGGGAGAAGGGCAGTTGCACAGAAGATGGAAGGAGAACCTCATTGTTATACAGAATACATATATGATGTTGTAATGAGAAAAAGAAAAAAAAAGTGTGTCACATTAGATTGGATAGAGAAAGAATGGGAGAGGAGGGGAGGAGTAAGGAGGATAGGAAGGGCAGCAGAATAGAATGGACAATATGATTGATGTGTGTACATTCCATGTATGTATTATATGTCAAAATTAATTCTGCTGTCATGTATGACTAAATAAATAAAGAAAGAAAAAAATAGAAGACTGTCAATGCTTGAAGCTTCATACAGCAAGGAACATAATTATCAAAGAAAATTCTGCCATTCTTACTATAATATTTAATAATAGAAGTTAACGTTTGAGGACTCACCTATAACCCATGATAGCAATGGTTTGACTCAACTACTGAAGTGGCTGGGGCTGTAGCTCAGTGATAGAACACTTACATCCCACATGTGAGGCACTGGGTTCAATTCTCAGCACCACATAAAAATAAATAAATAAAGCAAGAAAGATATTGTGTTCTTCTACAACTAAAAAAAAATTTAAAAAAGAGCTACTCAAGCTCCTTGAATTAATTAAATTCCATTTTTCCTGTGTAATCTCTACCCAACATGGCAACCACAATTCTACAGGTTTCCAAACTGAAGGAAGAATAAGCTCGACTAATTCCAGACTGTGTCAAACATTTCTGAAGTTCTTCAGCATCTCTTTACCATCCTGTCCACCAATATAAGTGAAGTTAAGTCCACACTGGGTCATCAGCTAATGAATATCTGTCTGAATATGCTAGGTACCCAGAGTAACCACAAGGGAACATGTTTAGACCTGTTCCTGTCACCTGCATTCCTAGCATGTAGCCACTAAAATTTCCAAAGGTTTCAGAGGTCTTAGCCCATTCTTTTCCTCTGGGCCTGAGGTGAGGCAGAACATCAATGGTTAAAAGGTATGGCAGAGGAAAGGAGCTGGGGAAATGGCACCAGGAAGCAGAGAGCTAAAATGCCCTTACGTAGAGAGAATATTAATACACTGTCCTGTTGCAAATACATTCTCATTTGTCTTTTTAATTTGATGCATTCTGGCACAGATGCTGTCAGGGTTTTTTTGTTGTTGTTTGTTTGTTTTTTACTATTTAATCACACAAATTTATGTGTACATAGGTCAAATTAGCATAGTTATTGATAACAATTTTATATCTCACCTCATATGTTACGGTGCTGAGAATCAAACCCAGGGCCTTATGCATGCTAGGCAAGTGCTCTACCACTGAGCTATACACCCCTAGACCTATATCTTTCCATTTTGGAGGGGCTCCAGTCTTTATATCTTTCCTTAACACTACTCATTATTTAAAAAAAAAAAACTTTTATTTTAGGATAATTTTAATGTATTAAAAAATCTAACCTTTAAAATGTTTTATTAAGGGGTTAGGGATGTGGCTCAGTGGTAAAGCACTTGCCTAGCATGTATGAGGCACTGGGTTTGATTCTTAGCACTACCTAAAAATTATAAATAAAACAAAGGTATTGTATCCATATACAACTAAAATTTTTTTTAATGTTCTATTAAGGTATAATTTGTATACCATAAATTTTTTTCATTAAAACTACACCATAATTGAGTTTTAGAACATTTGTACTACCCCAGGAAGATCCCTCATGCTCATATACAGTCACTCATTGTATCCACCCAAAGGCAACCACTAATCTACTTTCTATGTCTATGTACTTGCCTGTTCTGGTTATTTCTTTTTTTCTTTTTATAGTTGTAGATGGACGGCATGCCTTTATGTTTTATTTACTTTTTAAACGTTTTTTAGGGGCTGGGGATATAGCTCAGTTGGTAGAGTGCCTGCTTTGCATGCACAAGGCTCTGGGATCAATCCCTAGCACCACACACACACAAAAGGGGGTAGGGGCTGGAGTTGTAGCTCAGTGGTAAAGTGCTTGCCTAGCACTTATGAGGCACTGGGTTCAATTCTCAGCACCACTGAAAATAAATAAATAAAATAAATGTATTTAAAAAATTAAATGTTTTTTAGTTGTAGATGAACACAACACATTTATTTGTTTATTTTTATGTGGTGCCATGGATTTAACCCAGTTCCTCGCACATGCTAAGCAAGCACTCTACCACTGAGCTACAAATGCAGCCCCAGCATGCCTTTATTTTATTTATTTTTTATGTGGTGCTGAGGATCAAACCCAGTTCCTTAAATATGCTAGGCAAGTGCTTTGCCACAGAGCTACAGCCCCAGTCCTGTTCTGGATATTTCATACAAGTGGAATAATACCCTATATGGTCTTTTGTACCTGGCTGTATTACTTATTATAATTTTTATTTTTTATGAATATATTTTTATTTTTGCTAAATAATGTGTTGACAAAAAATAAAATAAGTCTGTTCCTGTGTAACATATGATAAATGAGAGATGAACAGTTGCAACAAAAGCATTCTAATAATCTTCTCTCTCAACCCGTTTTCCATAATATTACATCATCAAACTTATCATTTACCCAATTTTCCACTGACCTTCATGTCAGGTGTACTTTTCTTCCAATAGTAGCAATAATTAATTCACATATAAACGAACTAGATATTGTAATTAAAAGGTATAAATGTTTAACATGTATAAAAAGCAAATAATAACTAAATGCTCTCTATATATGTAAATATCAATACACCAATAGGTTAAAAGCAAAAGAAGGGGAAACTAAGCATGAGAAATCTGAAGTAGAACTATTAATATAAAATAAATTTCAATGGGGCTGGGGATGTGGCTCAAGCGGTAGCGCGCTTGCCTGGCATGCGTGCGGCCCAGGTTCGACCCTCAGCACTGCATACAAAAAAAGACATTGTGTCTGCCGAAAACTAAAAAATAAATATTAAAATTCTCTCTCTCATTCTCTCTCTCTCTCTCTCTCCCCCCCTCTTTAAAAATAAATAAATAAATTTCAAGTAAATGTATTTTTAGACATAAAGGGGAACATTTCATAACCATGATAGGGTAACTTCAAGAAAGTATAACAATCTTAAATGTGTATGTACCTAATAATAAAATTTCAATATACATTAAGTAAAAATTAATAAGACTAGAAAAGACAAACCACAATCACATTTGGAAATTTTTAAGCCCCCTCACTTTGCTGGAAGGAGTAATGATACAGAAGGCTTAATAACATTATCAGCCACCTTGACCTACTTGTTATTTATAGAGAACTATACACAAAATTGTCAAGTAAAAAAATTAATGAGAGATTATATTTTGTCATAAAATAAGCTTTGAGAAATTTAAAATATTTGAAATCATGCATACTGTGTTTCCTGCATGATTTATTACATTAGAAATCAATCACCTTAAGATATATAGAACCCCAAACCCATGTCTCAACTACTTCAAAATCAAACACTTAGAAATATCTCACAGATCAAAGAAGAGAGCACAAGAAAAGTAAATACAAAGTGCTTTGAACTAAGTGATAATAAAAGCTTTAAATATTAGAATCTCTGGGATGAAATAGTAGTCAGTATAACACTTATATTTGTATTTGTATCAGAAAGAAGCTAGATTAACAATCAAATTATGTTCAAATTAGGTAGTAGGAAGGAAAAAATAAGAGGAGTAGAAATATGTGAAATACAAACGAAGTAATACAGCTAAAAGTTGATAAAAATATAACAAGTTTAATCAAGGAAAAAAAAACAAGAAAATATATTTTTAAAAAANTATATATATATATATATATATATATATATTATGTGGCGCTAAGGATTTTACCCAGTTCCTAACTCATGTGAGGCAAGCACTCAAAAACACTGAGCTACAAGCCCAGCCCAGGCCTTGTTTTTAATCCACTCTGCCAGTCTACGTCATTTGATTGATGTTAATGTTCAAATTTTAATTGAGATATGGTTTGTGTTCCTGATCATTTTGGTTTATTTCTTGTTTTAAAATTTGAATTAATTTCTCCTTTGACTGTTTCTTTAGTGTAGTAGCTTGTCCCTTCATTGGTTTTCATTTTGTTTAGCATTTCATCTTCATGGAATATTTTGCTGAGAATATTCTGAACAGCAGGCTTTCTAGTTGCAAACTCTTGTAATTTTAGTTTATCATGGAATATATTTTATTTCATCTTCAAATCTGATGCTTAATTTTGCTGGATATAGGATTATTGGTTGGCATCCATTTTCTTTGAGTTTGGCATATACTATTCCATGACCTCCTAGCTTTGAGGGTCTGGGTTGAGAAACCAGCTGAGTTATGAATTGGTTTCCCACTATATGCAATCTGATATTTTTCTCCTGCAGCCTTGAAAAATGTTATCCTTATACTGTATCCTAGACATTTTCATTATAATGTACCTTGATGTTCTGTTGTAATTTTGCACATTTAGGGTCCTATAAGCCTCTTGTATTTGATTTCCTATTTCATTCTTTAGATTTGAGAAATTTTCTGATATTTAATTGAAAAGATTGTACACTCTTTTGGTTTGTATGTCCACGCCTTCATCTATCCTGATAAATCTTAAATTGCTCTTTTCATGTTATCCCATAATTCCTGGAAGTTCTGTTCATGGTTTCTGAACATCTTCATAGTCAACTCTATTTTTTTAAATATTTATTTTTTGGTATAGATGGGCACAACACAATGCATTTTATTTTTATGTAGTGCTGAGGATCAAACCTGGGCTCCACCCGTGCTAGGTGAGTGCTCTACCACTGAGCCACAATCCCAGCCCCTGAACTCTATTTTTTTATATTTATTTTTCAGTTTTCAGTGGACACAACATCTTTATTTTATTTTTTATTTTATGTGGTGCTGAGGATCGAACCCAGCGCCCCGCACATGCCAGGCGAACGCATTACCACTTGAGCCACATCCCCAGCCCCTGAACTCTATTTTTAAGATTATATATTTTGTCTTCATTGCATGAGGTTTTGTCTTCAAAGTGGTCTAGTCTGTTGGTGATGCTTTCTATTGAATTTTCAATTTGGTATAGATTCCTTTATTTAAAGGATTTTCCCCCAGAATCTCTCTCTCCTTATTGAAGTGATCTTTTGCTAACTTATTTGCTCTTTCACATCATGTACATTCTAAACTCCTTCTCTGACATTTCTTCCATGGTGTTATTGATGGATTCTATTATTGGAGTATCTTGGTTTGCCTAGGTTGATTTGTTCCCTTGATTTTTCATGTTGTTTGTATGTCTACCAATCTAACAGTATGGATCTGAGACAACAGAGTATCGATCCTCTGGAATTATAGTGTCCCTGAAGGTTTCCAGTACCTCACTGTTTAGGGGGAGACAAATAACAACCACCAATGCAAACAATTTACAGCATTAAACCAAATAGTTCCTACTATGATAATAAAAACAGCAAGTTTGAAAAAGGGTTTATATTATTAAATGGTGGACAAGGAGAGAACAGAAGCGATATAGGATGTGATGATTATGAGGGAGAAGGAGAAAAGAGAAAAGTAGATGATTAAAGGAAGAGTGAAAGAGAGAACAATAGAGATTGGCTGAAAGCAGTAGAAAAGGGAGAATCAAGGGAAACAGGTAGGAGAAAAATATATATAAAGCAAAAATTTAAATAAAAAATTAAATGTAAAAGAATACAAAACAACACTAAAATATACTAATCAAACATTCTAGTTCACAAAAAATAATCCATGTTAAAAAACTGGCTACAAAAATGCTAGAGATGAGAAGAAAAAAGTAGGAAACTGGTATAAATGTTCATGTCCAATTAAAGGCACAACTAAACAGTAAAAAAGAATTAAAAAAATCTTGATGAAAAGTTAAAAATTCTTTCCATTGAAGTTCAAAATATTCTCAGCTTCTCTTCTCAGGAGTTTTTGGTGGAGTCATCTGGAGTGTGACGCTCCACTCTTTAAATTTCTGGAGTGAGAGGTAAACCACAGGTGGAATTCCCAGTTGTAGGGTTTAGGGTTAGGGTTAGGTGGGCTCCAGGGTCTTCACTAATTGCTAATTGGTCTGGATATTTAATTCAACACATCTCCAGCACCTGGTACTTGTTGATCCATGCTGGAAGACTTTACCTCAGGGATACCCTTGGGTTTCATACATGTGCTGGGGGAGCCAATTCTTAGTCCCCTACGAAACCTGCAGACCCCATGTTTACTGGTCTTGGGTTCAGTCTCCAAACAATTTTTCCTCTCCCCACTCTTCTGAATTCCTGGCCAGATTCCTTTCATAGCTGGTCCTGTAAGCAGTCAGAGGAGAGGGAGGGGTAGGGCTGTGTTTCCTCAACCTTGTGTAAACCTCTCTCCATGTTTGATTTTTTTTTAGTCACTTAGGCACACTGTATGTTGTGCAGCATGTGTTTGTATTTCAGGCCAAACTTGGGTTTGCCAGGTATTGACTTCCTCAGCTGCTGGCCCCCAATGCCACAGTTGTAAACTGGTTGCTTCTTTTGTCCTCCACATGCTGCTGGATATCATGCAGCATGTTGTTCAGGTTTGTTGGGCAATATCCTTAGTCTCTAAATGCTCCATACCCAGAAATGCCTTGGGCCTCTCCAAAATGAGCGTTCCCTTAATTCCCTTATCCCTCTACTATGCTCATAGAGGGACCTCTCTGGTGGAGCGTCTGCTTGCTGTGGCAGCAGCTATGCCACTGTGGATTTTTTCCTTACTTTATTATATCCAACTTTGTGTGTCCCCGATCTGCTTTGAATGTCCAGTTTTAGGTTCTAATAAAGTCCCCTCACCTTTTGGTTCACCCACCTTGGGAGAAGCTGCCTGTCTGCTTTCTTGGTTTCATGTCATGAAGCAGCCAGGAACACAACCTCCTTTACTCTGTCATCATGGCTCTCCCATAATTTTTAAGAAAAAAAATTCATTTTGAGACAGGCTCTCACTAAGTTAAGTCTGGTCTTGAACCTGTGATACTTCTCTCTCAGTCTCCCAAGTTGTTGGGATTACAGGCATATGTCATGGTACTCTGTTTAATGTGTCTTAAACTTTTAATTTTTATATTATTGTAGACTCATGTGCACTGTAAGACACAAATCAGAAAGATCCCTTGACACTTGATCAATTGACACTTACTTAATGGTATTATATTGCACAACTCTAAAAATATCAGAGTACTGACATTGATCCAAGAAAGATACTGAATAGTTCTTTCACTAAAGGATATCTCATGTGGTCTTTTGAAAAAAAATCACAATGATTTCCTCCTGTCTTCCCAATCTCCAGGTACCCCAGAAACATTTGTTCTCCATTTTCACAATTTGGTATTTTGATTGTTTTTTAACTTAAGTACAACTTGCTCAATATTTATTCATGTTGTTTCTTGCTTTTTCCTGCTGAGTAGAATTCCATGGTATTTGCATACAACAGATAATAATCCATGGAAAGGCAGCTGGGTTATTTCCTGTTTGAGGGTATTAATAAAGGAGGGTTGGGGATATAGCTCAGTTGGTAGAGTGCTCGCCTCACATGCACAAGGCACTGGGTTCAATCCCCAGTAAAACACACACACACACACACACACACACACACACAAAATAAAATAAAGGATGTGGGCTGGGTATGTAGTCCAGTGGTAAATCCTTGCCTAGCATGCACAAGGACCTGGATTCAATCCTAAGCACCCAAATGTAAACATTAAATAAGAATGCTATGAATATTTGTGTATAGGTTTTTGTGAGGACTTAATTTTTTACTTCTCTGGTATAAATGCCCAAGAGTACAATTTTTGATGGGTTAAAAATTTTTATTTTATTTATTTTTGGTACTGGGGATTGAACCCAGGGGTGTTTTACCACTGAGCTACATCCCCAGCCTTCTGTATTTTTTGAGACAAGGACTTGCCAAATTGCTGATGATGGCCTCAAACTTGGGATCCTCCTGTCTCAGCCTCCCGAGTCACTGGGATTACATGCATATGCCATTATACCCAGCTTGTATGGTAGTTTAAAAAACAAACTACCAAATTGTTTTCCAAAATGGATATGCAAGGAATGGGAGTGTTACTGTGTGATAGAGTACTTGGCTATTATGAATAATGTTTCCATGAACATTCATGTGCAACTTTGAGCCGACGTATCTTTTCAATGTTCTTGGATTAAATCGGAGTGAAATAAATGAGTTATATGCTCCATTAGAGGTTAATGAGTTTTAAGAAAATGCCAAATGTGGGCTGGAGATATTTGTAGAGCAAGTGCTCGTCATGTGTAATGCCCTAAATTCAATCCCCAGCACCACAAAAATAAATAAATAAATAAAGCTTAAAAAAGAAAATGCCAAACAGATCTCCAAAGTAGCTATACCACCTTAATTTCCTATCAACAATGTATGAGGGAATCTGGCTTTCAACAGCCTTTAATATTTGTTACTGTATTTTTTATTACCATCACTGTGTGATGAAATAGTGTTCATTGTGGGTTGCATTAATGATTACTGTGGTTGAGAATCTTTTCATGTCTTATGCTTCAATCCTGTATACTTCCTTTGTGAAATGATACTCACATCCTTTAATCATTTTTTTAGTTGTAGATGGACACAATACCTTTATTTAATCAATTAATTTACATATGTGGTACTGAGAATCAAACCCAGTGCCTAACACATGCTAGGCAAGCCTCTACCACTGAGCTGCAATCCCAGCCCATTCCTGGCTTTTTTTTTTTTTTTTTTTTGTCGTGCTGTGGATTGAACCCAGGGCCTTGTGTATGTGAAGCAAGCACTCTACTAACTGAGCTATATCCCCAGCCCCGCAGCCCCTACTTATTTTTTTTTAATATTTATTTTTTTAGGTATAGATGGACACAACACAATGCCTTTATTTTTATGTGGTGCTGAGGATCGAACCCGGGTCCCGCCTGTGCGAGGTAGGCTCTACCGCTGAGCCACAATCCCAGCCCCCCTACTTATTTTTAAATTGGGTTATTTTCGAGTTTTAAGTGTTCTTGTTGTTGTTATTGCTTTTATTTCTTTTGGTACCGGGTATTGAAACCAGGAGTGCTTAACCACTGACCTACATCCTCAGCCCTTTTTTATATTTTATTTAAAGACAGGGTCTTGCTGTGTTTCTCAGGGCCTCACTAAGTTGCTGAGAGGCTGGCTCTGAACTCATGAACCTCCTGCCTCAGATTCCCCAGCCACTGATATTATAGGTATGTACCACCATGCCCAGCTGTAGTTCTTTGTATATTCTGGATACAAGTTCTTAATCAGATACAAGATTTGTATATATTCCTCCAGTGTATGCCTTGTCTCTATCTCCTTCCTTCCTTCCTTCTTTGTGAGGGGATCTTGCTATGTTGCCCAGGCTGGCTTTGAATGCCTAAGCTGAAGTCATCCTCCTGTCTCAGCCTCTGAGGGCTGATAATATCGGTATAGTTGGTTGTGTCTAGTAGTGGGGTTTTCCTTTTCTAGTTTCATAAATGGTGGCTTTTGAAATGCAAGCAACTTTTGTATTTTAATCAAATCCAACATATATATAATGGATTTCATTTCGGTCTTTTTATCTAAGAAATCTCTGCCCAACTCCACATCATCAATTTTGAATTGTTTGCTTCAATAAATTTTTATAGTTTAAACTACTACATTTGGGTCTATGATCCAATGTTGAGTAATTATTATGTGCTGAGTAAAGTAAGGGTCTAAATTAATCATTCAACATCACTGTCATTCATCATCATACTAAATTCAACAACAATGGGACACTGTCATTAGGGGTTACAACCAGGGTTACAATCCTGATGAATACACACATTTATCACTATAAAAAGTTCTTATATGTCCATAGTAATATTACATTTCTTAAAATCTATTATGTCTGGTATTAGTACAACCATAATAATTTTCACATGGCTATTGTATTTGGTATTTTGTTTTCAATATTTCTCTTTGAACCTATTTGTGTTTTTGAATCTTAAGTATTTTTCTAGTAGACAGCATATTCAACCTTTTTAATTAAGTCTCGATGGAGTGTTTAAACCATTTCTATTTTATATAACTGTCAATATGGTTAGATTTATAGGTCAAATACCTTTTTTGTTACTCTTTTACTGTTTTTGTGCTAAAGGATATTCTGTGATGTAAAAATGTTAATTCTATGGTTGGTTTTTTTTACTATATTTTTAGTCTTTTTCATAATGATTGCACGGTAGAACACTATATGTGTCTTATCACATACTACTTCAAATTGATACTAAATTAATTTCAGTACAAGCTTTGTTCCAATATAGTTCTCTCTTCCTCCATAATGTTATAGTCATGTACATTTTACCTTTATTCTAAAGCTAACACATAATTTAATAATTATTAATAATTGCTTTAAGTCAGTTAAATAATAAGAAAAGCATACTCATATATGCATAATTACCTTTGTAGGTGATAATTATTTGTTGTTATTTCCTTTCAGTCTTAAAGGCATCATTTAATAGTTGTCGTAAGACAAGTTGGTAGCAATAAATTTCCTTAATCTTTGATAATCTAAGGATCTATTTCATCTCATTTTTTCTTTCATAATTTTATTTAAATAAAATTGACATACAATTCATCTATTAAAAGTGTACAGGGCCTGGAGTTGTAGCTCAGTGATAAAGCTCTTGCCTAGCACTTGTGAAGCACTGGGTTCATCCTCAGCACCACATAAAAATAAGAAAATAAAAGTATGGTGTCCATCTATAACTAAAAATAAATATTTTTAAAAAGTGTACAATTAGCAGGTTACAGAATCATTGCTACTAATTTCAGAGCATTTAAATTATCCCTAACAAAAATACCCCATACAATAGCAATCACTCTATTCACTCCTCACCCCAGCCCCTAATAATTGCTAATCTGTATGTATCAATTTGCCTTGTCTTGAACACTTCATATAAATAGATTATTTAATCATATATGGTTTTTGTGATTGGTCTTTCATGTAGCCTAATGTTATCAAGGTTCATCTCCATGTTATAGCATGAGCCGACAGTTAAATTCATTTTATAAGTGAATAATATTCCATTGTGTGGATATAACATTTTGTTTGCCCATTCATTAGTTGATGGACATTTGACTATTTGCACTTTTGCTTATTATGAAAAAAAATCTATATGAACATTTATGAACATGTTTTTGTGTGGACATATCTTTATGTTCCTACTGGCAATGTATAAGGGATCCAATTCCTCCATGTCTGTGACAACACTTGTTTGTCCTTTAGGTTTTCACCACCATAATGGGTGTTGACTAGTTTCTCATTTCCTCAAAGACTAATGACATTGATCATCTCTTCTTGTGCTTGTTGGACATTTGCATACCTTTGAAAAAATGTTTATTGAAATATTTTGTCGACAAATAACAATTATGTACCATATATCTAAAAAAGCTAGAAGGAGCCAGGCACAGTGGCCCATGCCTGTAATCCCAGCAGCTCAAGAAGCTGAGGCAGGAGGATCCCAAGTTCAAAGCCTGCCTTAGCAACACAGCAAGGCCCTAAGCAACTTAGTGAGACCTTGACTCAAAACAAAAAATAAAAAGGGTTTGGTATGTGGTTCAGAGGATAAATGCCCCTGGGCTCAATACCCATATCAAAACAAACAAAAAACTAGAAAAATTTTGAATGTTTTCACCATAAAGAAATGAGATGTTTTAGTAGATATATGCATTTTTTGAAGGGTACTGAGGAGTCAACTCAAGGGCACTCAGCCACTGAGCCACATCCCCAGCCCTATTTTGTATTTTATTTAGACACATGGTCTCACTGAGTTACGAAGTGCCTCACTTTTGTTTAGGCTGGCTTTGAACTTTCAATCCTCCTGCCTCAGCTTCCTGAGCTGCTGGGACTACAGGTATGCACCACCTCACCTAGCTAGATACATATATTTAGCCAGAATTAAATATTATGCAATGAATACAAATATCAAAAGGTATGTCATTAATATGTACAATTTTTGTTTTTATGGATCAGATAAAAAATAGAAATTTAATTGCCTTTCATTGTTTGAGTTATAAGAACTCTTTTCTGTATACTAGGCCCTTATCAAATACAAGGTTTGCAAATATTTTCTCCCCTTACAGTAGCTGTGGTTTTATGTTGTGGTATTGTTTCCAGCAGTTTAAAAATTTGATCCTGTCTAATCTATTTTTCTTTTGTCACTTATATCTCTGGCATTGTATTGAAGAAATCTAACCTACAGAATAATCTACATGTCCCATGATTTTTACTTTACAGTATTTATGCCTTTTATTTATTTTGTTCCAGGGAATTTTATTTTTAGTGACAGAACAAAAGAACATTTAAATCTGCAGCTTCTGAAAGAACTACTTGTTCTTGCCCATCTTTGTACTCCTTTTCAAACTTAAACTTGACCTCTGGTCAGTTCTTGTTTTTAAGAGCAGGGTCCCTGAAGACACTTTTGTTGATGATATATATACATACACTGGAACCAGGGGTTGAACCCAGGGTCACTGAGCCATATTCCTAGCACTTTTTATTTTTTGAAACAGGGTCATGCTAAGTTGCTAAGACTGGCTTTGAACTTACAACACCCCTGCATCATTCTCCTGAGCCACCATACATGGCTATTGATGACAGTTTTGCCCAAAGGCATATTGACAGTGTTCCTTGTGGACATGAAGTAATAGTAGTTCTAAACTTTCTCAAAACTTGATCTTAGACTTGTTGGCAATTTTCTTCTTGCCCATAGAGCAGTCACTTTTTGAGAATAGTGGTCAATTCTAGCCACTAGAGAGCATGGCTATAGGTGCAGTCTGAAGAGCCATCATCAACATTATTCTTGATGGCTTTGTATAGAGTAGCATCTGGCCAGGACCAGCTCCATCTTCTTGAGTTTCATGAAGTTGCCTATTTTGACATCAAACACTGAAGTCTAACAACAAAAAGGCTCCTTCTTCTTAAGCTGGACAGAACTTCTACTGCAATGTTGAAAAGGTAGGGAAACAATGAACATTCTTGCCTTGTTCTCATTATTAAGAGACTCTTGCCAGGTGTGGTGGCACCTGTCTATATTCCCAGCAACTCAGGAGACTGAAGCAGGAGGATCACATATTTGAGGTCAGCCTCAGCAACTTTTTGAGATCCTTAACAATTTGGCAAGACTGTTTCAAAATAAAAAATAAAAATGGCTGCAGATGTAGCTCAGTGGCAAAGCACCAGTATAACCCCTCCCTCCCAAAAAATAATTAGAAAGCATTCTGGCACAGTATAGAATGTTAACTGTGGGGTTTTCATAGATGGCCTTTATCAAATGATAAGGTTTCCTTCTATTCTCTGTGTTTATCATAAAAGGGAATCGGATCTGGACAAATGTTTTACTGTCTACTGAAATTGCCTTATAATTTCTGTCCTTTATTCTGTAAGTATGGTTTATTACATTTTTATTGTTTTTCAATGTTAAACAAATCTTACATTCATTCCAGGTATGAATTTCATTTGTTCATGCTTACAATCCTTTATATATATTGCTTTATTTGGTTTATTATTGTTTGGTTGAGAAGTTTTGCACCTATCACTCATAAGGACTATACGTCTATAATCACAGAATTGAAATGGAAAGTGTTCCTTTCTCCTTTATTTTTCAGAAAAATTTGTAAAAGATTGGATATAATTCTTTAAATGCTTGGTAGAATTAATCAGTGAAGCTACCTGGTCCTGATCTTTATTTTGTAAGAAGATATTAATTACAAATTTAAGCTCTTTATTCATTATATTTCTGTTCAGATTTCCTGTTTCTTCTTTAGTTTCAGTAATTTGTGATTTTTTAGGGGTTTGTCAATTGCGTGTGTTACTTAATTTGTTGGCATAATAATCTCCTGGATTCTTGTTTATTTCTCTAAGGGCAATAGTAATGCCCCCCCTGCTCATTCCTTATTAGTAACTTCAGTCTCTCCCCCGCCTCCCCGGTCACTCTAGTAAAGGCATGTCAATTTTGTTAATTCTGTTCTTTACTTTCTTTATATCCAATCTAGTGTTTACCTATGAACAATTCTTCCAGCTTAGTGTAATATGATTTTCTCGTTTTAATCTTTTTCATTCTGGGTCTTGCTATGTTACTCATACTGGTCCTGGACTCAAGTGATTCTCCTGTCTTAGTCTCCAGAGAAGCTGGGATTACAGGAAATGCTACTGGGTTCACCTGGTTTCTTGTGGGAAAAGGTTTAATTTGATCTTTCTCTAATTTTTATAAGATTAAGGTTTTTTTTTTTTTTTTTTTTTTTTTTTTTTTTTTTTTTTTTTTTTTT